>NC_061817.1:6366345-6424557 GCF_021462225.1 Girardinichthys multiradiatus | reverse complement strand
CTGTGTAAACACGGAGCCCCAAACATTAAAAGTAGCAACAGAAATTATGTGTTGTAACGTGCTTATGTATTAGAAAAAGTAAGAAATATCACAGTAGAGAGAAATCAGATCAAACGAGAGAGCTTCAAACACCAAACAATTTACCAACAGCGAAAACAGGAAGTGACGTTACCCAGAGCAACAGAGCATCCAATCAGCATCCAATCACAACACCCGGATCAGAGCCGGAATTAGCCTGTTTAGTTGTGCTCTTATCTGACCAGAGCAACCTCTTTACATTGCTTGTTGTGTCCCATGCATTACTTGTGGCAAACTGCAGAGAAAAATTATTTTAGCTTTCTTTCAATCGATTTCTTAATCTTGCTACTCTTCCATGGAGGCCTGAGTTGTCCTGTCAACAGATTCTCAAACCTGAGCTGAGGATCTTTGCAGCGCCTTCAGAGTGCCCAAAGATCTCTTGGTGACTTCTCTTACAGGTCCTTCTCAAAATATTAGCATATTGTGATAAAGTTCATTATTTTCCATAATGTCATGATGAAAATTTAACATTCATATATTTTAGATTCATTGCACACTAACTGAAATATTTCAGGTCTTTTATTGTCTTAATACGGATGATTTTGGCATACAGCTCATGAAATCCCAAAATTCCTATCTCACAAAATTAGCATATCATTAAAAGGGTCTCTAAACGAGCTATGAACCTAATCATCTGAATCAACGAGTTAACTCTAAACACCTGCAAAAGATTCCTGAGGCCTTTAAAACTCCCAGCCTGGTTCATCACTCAAAACCCCAATCATGGGTAAGACTGCCGACCTGACTGCTGTCCAGAAGGCCACTATTGACACCCTCAAGCAAGAGGGTAAGACACAGAAAGAAATTTCTGAACAAATAGGCTGTTCCCAGAGTGCTGTATCAAGGCACCTCAGTGGGAAGTCTGTGGGAAGGAAAAAGTGTGGCAGAAAACGCTGCACAACGAGAAGAGGTGACCGGACCCTGAGGAAGATTGTGGAGAAGGGCTGATTCCAGACCTCGGGGGACCTGCCGAAGCAGTGGACTGAGTCTGGAGTAGAAACATCCAGAGCCACCGTGCACAGGCGTGTGCAGGAAATGGGCTACAGGTGCCGCATTCCCCAGGTCAAGCCACTAATGAATGAACCAGAAACAGCGGCAGAAGCGCCTGACCTGGGCTACAGAGAAGCAGCACTGGACTGTTGCTTCCATCTGCTGAAAAGCTTTATGGAGATGAAGATTTCATTTTTCAGCACGACCTGGCACCTGCTCACAGTGCCAAAACCACTGGTAAATGGTTTACTGACCATGATATCACTGTGCTCAATTGGCCTGCCAACTCTCCTGACCTGAACCCCATAGAGAATCTGTGGGATATTGTGAAGAGAACGTTGAGAGACTCAAGACCCAACACTCTGGATGAGCTAATGGCCGCTATCAAAGCATCCTGGGCCTCCATAAGACCTCAGCAGTGCCACAGGCTGATTGCCTCCATGTCACGCCGCATTGAAGCAGTCATTTCTGCAAAAGGATTCCCGACCAAGTATTGAGTGCATAACTGTACATGATTATTTGAAGGTTGACATTTTTTGTAATAAAAACACTTTTCTTTTATTGGTCGGATGAAATATGCTAATTTTGTGAGATAGGAATTTTGGGTTTTCATGAGCTGTATGCCAAAATCATCCGTATTAAGACAATAAAAGACCTGAAATATTTCAGTTAGTGTGCAATGAATCTAAAATATATGAATGTTAAATTTTCATCATGACATTATGGAAAATAATTAACTTTATCACAATATGCTAATATTTTGAGAAGGACCTGTATTATGGTCCTCCTTGCCCCACCTGCCAATTTAGGGGGATGGCAATCTCTCGGTAGGTTTGCAGATGTGCCATACTCTCTCATTCTCAGGGGATGGATAGATCTTTATTTATCCCTGACCTGTTTGTTATGTTCCTTGGCCTTCACGGGTTAGGGTTCACTAAAGTTCACTATAAAACTTCAGACAAAAAGTTAAAACGTTCAAGGGGAAAGGCACTGTGTCTTGTCTTCCATTTGTGTTGGTTATGGTTGCATATTCCCAGTATTTAAAACCCCAAACACTTTACATATTGAGGATCCCCCAGTATGACCACAGCACACACCTGCAGACATCACAGTTCTGATGGAAGAACCTAAGGAGCCTTGACGGGTGCAACAATCAGTCAGATCTTAAACATGGCGGTGCTTGTGTGTGCAAGCATCTATGTACACCAGGAATAGGGTTCGGGTTGGGAAAACACTTACAGCTTAACACCATTCCTGCAAACCATCTGTCACCAACCCCCATAAACACACACAAATACACACTCTTGCACGCCACTCACATTCGCACACACGCTTGTTTGATGCATACCATGCACTGTCTGACTGCTTCAATGTTTGCCTCACTCTCTCTTGAACATACCGTGACATGCTCAGAAATGTTTATACTTATGTTTGCAAGGTCACATTGATATATTCTCTCACATGGCTGCTGTCACTGTCTTGTGATTACTGTGTGTGTCAACTCCGACAACTGCTTCTGTCAAACTGTGCTCAAAGACTGTTCAGAGGTGTGTATTTTTTCCTTTAAAAAGTCTCAGAAATGAAGTTTGTATTCTGTGATTTTCTGCGTACTTACTGAGAATAATAAATTAAAGTAGTCCACCTAAGTATCACGGTCTGAGGTTGTTTTGGACCAAAATGCAAACAGTCGCTTGGGCTCAGCATATTGAAAACAGATCTTCTTTAATTAAGGCTCGGAGATCAGCACTTACAAGGTCATAGGAGATTCACTGAAGAGAATTCACAAGTAGCATAATCCAAAGAGTTCGGGGAAAGACATGACAAACATGCTATGCATGAAATGAGGAACCAACGAAGAATAATTAGAGGAACCGAGTATATAAGCAGGGAGAGAAGGAGAGTGGACCAATGAGGGAGAAGCTGGGTTAATCAGAAGAGAAGTGGAAGCAGGTACGGGAACTGGCTGTGGAGACTGAGGGAATGAATGGTTACTATGGTGACAAGAACTAGGAAACACAGGGACACAAGGGAACAAAACTATAAGAAAACCACAGGGAAACTAGAATCTAAGTATAACATTATCTGATTAGGAAGAGCAGGGAAGCGAAGACCTAGAATTACTATAAACGACAACGTAAACAATAAGTGGAACTAAGCCTAGTGAGGAAACAAATAACTATAAATTATAACCTGTTGGAAGGAACTTAAACAGTAGAGACTAATACAGAGAACTATACTAGAAATAAGGCTGGGGAGAATTACTAATATAAAAGGGAAATGGACACTGAGTAAATAATAACTAAAGGGGATCTAAGGACAAGAGGAGGAACTACTAGCAAAGAGGAAAGGCAGAACAAAGTAAACAAAAGGAATCAATAAACACAGCTATTAAACCAATAGAAACATTAAACATACGCTAAACATAAATAGTAACTCTAGAGAGAACTAAATCTAAGGACATGTAAACAAGCACAAGAATCTAAGCAAATATAAACTTAATCAAGTAAACTACTAATCAAAGAAACAGGGATAACCTTTAACGGCAAAGTAAACAAAAACAAAGAACAAAATGGCAGATCCTGACATCAAGCAGGTAAATAAAAACAATGACAGTGATGACTCTGAACATCATAGTGCTCTCTTGCTTTCTATTGGCTGCTTTCTTCCATCTTGCTCAAAAACCCCTCCGTCATCCTGTCATCACTTCGTTTCTCCACCCTCTGCTGCACTTAGCTCACTCATGCTCAGCTCCGTATATGGAGGGGCCATCCAGCAGGGGAGCCAGAGGGTTAAACATACTCAGAATGTCAAACTACTACAACTAACCCACCAAAGGGTGTTGCACCGAGGCACAGAGGGCCACATATCGAGCGCATTTGTTCACCATCTCATTAACATAAGCATTTTTTTCTGACTGTTATAGCGTGAACTGAAATGACTGTCAGGTCTCTTTAATCAACAGTTTTAATACCAAATCTACAAAACATGTATGTGAACAGATGCTTGGAACATAGCGGTTGTGAAATACCAAAACATTTGAAATTAATATCTCGTGACCTCTGTGTTGGAATGGGGACCTGCCTCTTGCTTAAGGACGGCTGAGAGATATTTACCACCCACCCGCTACCCTGGATGGATGGATGGATGGATGGTAGTTTAATGGTCATAGTGGATTCCCAGGGCTTTTGGAAGAGAAATAGGCCCACAGCATCACTACTCTAGCATACATAACAGTGGACATGAGGTGCCTTTCCAAATATTCATCTTTTTTTCATGCCAAAACCACAGGGCGTGCTTCATACCAAAAGGCTCTAACTTTGTTTTATCTGACAAAAGCACAGAGTTCTAGTTAAAGTCCCTGTAGACCAGGGATGTCAAAGTCCAGTCCTCAAGGGTCGTTGCCCTGCAGTTTTTTCCCGGCTTTGCTCACAATCAACAGATTGGCATTTGTCAAACGGCTGTTGTGTGGACTCTTTAACCCCAAGATGACACTCTTTGTTGCAGTTAACAGTGATCTTTAGAGATTTATTTATCTTTCTTAACACCCTGCTCACTGAGTGGTAAAAAGAAAAATATGAGTCCCTTTCCAGTATTCCTTGTTACAGTTGTTTCAAACTAGTAAAACATGTACGTGAAAGGGCAGGTTTTGCCAAGTAGATATTTTTTTTTAGCTATTTCCTGACCTGCGATATCCCCTTGTCTTTTGTATTTTTTCATACCCCATAGAAACCAGAAGTCATTAGGTTTCTAGACGTTCTGATCAGTTTTACAAAAGTAGAGCATAGATTTAAAAATATCCCTTAATTGCGTACATTTTCTTGGACTTTTTAGGGGTGAAAAATTTGCTTTTTTTTTAACATTGGATATTTTCCTTCACAGAATAAATGTAATTAACATTGGATTTTTTAATTAGCAGGTGTTTTATGCACTAATTACTACTTAGTAGTCCTATAACCATTCCATCAAACCATATTAAAGATGTTATGGTCCAGTGATAACGTGCATGCATGTCTTGAGTCTTATTGGAACTGGTTCAATGCAAAGTCCAAGGATGTCATCGAAATTGGAAAAGGTTCCTCAGTAATTTATGATATCTTCTTGGACTGGAGGGAAGGATGACCAGGAGCACTCACCCAAGATCTGGTGACATAACAAGGCAACACGAGAGCATGGTGTGTGTCCTCAGTTTATGTTGTCAGAGACACACTTACTTCAAACACCCTTGGTTTGATTCCAACAGAGGATTTTTAGGGCATTTTGTGGGAAAAGGGATGAAGAGGTTGCACATGGTAGGTATTAAAGGTGGATGGAACAGGTAATAATTAGATTTAGGGGAATGTGTTTTAGGATGGCATGAGACTGTGTGAAGCTAGAGAGAACGGATTCAAGTGTCCATTCTATGGTTTTGGATTTGTAGATCAGAACTAAGAGCTGCCAGAAGGTTTGTGTTTACAGTGTGTGATGGAGAAGACCAAGGTGTTTATGGTCAAGTAAATACACCACCGAGAGACCACTGAAATATGTTGGTGTTTATGACATGGCTACAAGGAGAAAACCAGTGTTCTCCAACAAGAACACTACCAGCTGTCTGGTGTTTAATAAAGATGGGGTGGAAAAGCCAGAAGCACCCTGGAACATTATTTAGCAGTCAAAAAATTAGACTTTAAACCAACACAGACAGCATTTAGCAATGGTTTCATTAGTGTATCTAGTTGTGTATGATGGACTAAAGCACACAGTCATGCCCACAAAGACTACAAAGTACTGCATGAATGAGTATTTAGATGAGTGAATGCGTAAATATGAAGTAATTTTGATTATCAATCTGATTTAAATATCACTGTTCACATTCATCTACCATTTTTTCCATCGGTGCAACACGGTGGTAGTGTCATAGCTTGGGCAGCATCTGAATCCGATCAAAGCTGACATAGAAACGTCAATTTCTAAGTTCACAAAAAATAAATACAGTCAAATACACAAGAAAAAAGAAAGGGACACATTTCTAAGAGAGAGGCTCATTTGGAGAAACTGACCAGCATCTCTCCTTTATTGGCCTAGGTGACCTTTTCTGATTCTTAGAAAGGAAACAGAAATACCCAGAAGACAGTCAACAAATGCTTTTCTTATTCATGAAAAGATTAGCGTATAAAGGTGGATTAGTGAGACTACGACAGCACAATCATATCTGCAACTGGACATAACCTTCAAGCGTCAGAGCAACGTCTGCAGTGTTCCTCTCCTGCATGGTGTCACATTCTCAAAGCTTCCCGAAAGAACACCGAAGTTCTGCCGTTGTGTCATAGCTGTCTGACTACATGCCCGCTGCACTATTTATACCAGAGGAGCACAACTGCTGCTATAGGTACAGTTACAGTGAGGCACTTCATGCTGCAACTGCCCTGCCTCAGATAATTATACAGTACAATGCACACGCTATATCCTCACACACAAATATACTGATACTCATAGTGCTGATGCTATTGGCTCATTTTCCCTCCAAGTGCTTCCTGTATCGATCACACTGATGGCTGCCTCCCACAACAACCTGCCTGCCAACAAGCCCTCGCCTTTATTGGTTACATCAAGGGGAAACCATTCTACGTCCTGTTAGAAATCTTTTTGCAAAAACCAATTTCACAGTAAAAAGGAATGTGGAAAGTGTTTATCATGTAAAAACAAAGGAGGAAATAAGTCAAATGAGCCTCATAAGGAACAGAAACAAATGCTAAATATTTTTGGCTGCGGAGATCATATTAAGAAATAAAACTCATTTATTTTACCATCCTTAATTCAGTGTGAACCTAATTTTACTCAGTTTATCAATAAAATACAAGAGTTTGATGCCATGTCTTCCACTGAATGTGTTTAGTGATTTATGCAATTGGAAATACAGCAAAGAAAACCATGAAGTGGCAAATGGTTGGAATCCCTTTTCAGGCAAGAACATGAAAATAAAACTACATCAGTTCCTCTTAGGTGTTGCATCCTGATGGTAGAGAAAAAACAAAACAAAAGAGGGAGAGTTTAAAATGTTTGGATATTACAGTAATAACCATGTCCAAAATAAAATAAAATAAAAAGTTTCTGTATAATTTTAGATTTAAAAACATTTCATCTCACTGTTTCACTTTTAACTTAAACACAATACAACAGCTAAATATTCTGGGCAACAACGTTTCCTCTCTAACAGGAAAATTTTAATCTACACTGTAGTGTTTTGTTTTTGGTTTTTATGTTGTTTTTTTGAAGAATTACACCCATAAATACCATGTTCAATAACGCAATACAGTAGATAATTGGTCCTAAGTAGATGCACAATAGCAAGGAAACCATGCATAAAATCTGCCATAAGTAACAACCATTATAGACCTGTTTTAATACTGATGGGACCCTCCTCAATAATTAGTGGTAAAGATGTGGACAAAGCACTAAAAAAAATAAATTTTCATTGCAGTACATCATACTGATAATTTTTAGTAAACTGCATTTTATGAACAGTAATCTGCAAAATAATGAAACCCAACCCACCCTAAAAATAAATAAAACTGGACATTTTAAATTCAGATTTAAATTTTTACATTAATCATAGTGTCTAGCAACTTTTAATTATCTATGACTTGCTGTTCTGCTGTGATACAAAGTGACACAAATACCCTTATGTTTCTTGGCTCCTTTAGAAAATGAAAACGACCAGAGAACATCCCATTCAATTAAATGTTAGTAAATTGCTACAAGCAAATAACCACTCATTTAAACTTACTGATTAGGTTGATCAGTGCACCTAGAAACATTTTACAGTCTTTGACTTCCTGTTTCCCTGGGCTATAAATGTGACATGACACAGAGCCCTGTTTCTCTTAGCCAGTCTTCAAAATGGGAAAGATGAGAGATCATACCATTCAAGTTAGGGAAATGTGTGTTGATTTTCATAAGTCAGGAAATGGCAACAAGAAAACAGTTATTCATCCTACAATCCACAGTTAAATCAATAATTTAAATAATAAAAACAACTGGAACTGTGGCAAACACACCAGGATGATGGTCTTTTATTCCTGACACCACACACAGTGCAGTATGGTAAAGGAGGAGGAAAAGCAGCAAAGTTCACTATTAGAGAACTGTGGCATCTTGAGGTCCCTGATGTTCCATGACAACCATTAATAATTATCTACATGCCAACTATACTTTGGGAGGAATGCTTGGAAAAAGCCATTTCTGTCACACCATTATCAGCTTAAACCTGTGGAGTTTCCTAAACTCTACTAAGATTTTAAATGAAAATGTGTACATTGGTCAGATGAGCTAACATTGAGTTTTTAGCAACCTACACTCCAGGAGGGTCTGGTGTGAAATAAAATCATAAACATTTGGAAAATTACCTCATATGCCAAAACCCTTACAAAAATGATGTGAATCCCAATTATTATTTTTTCATCTGTGATTACTTTTTCTCCGACTCAACAATTGTACTAAAATTCTTTCTCCTTGAATTTTATCATTCTTACCACTTAAAGGTAAAGTGTACTTGGTACTGACTGGCATCACACCTCTACTGAGAAATTGACTAATATTTTTTTACCATGTTTAGCCTTTTGTATTTAAAATAATTAGCTGATGAAGTAAAAACATGATGTCTGAGCTTTCTGGTAAAGAAGGCATAGCTACAGATTGACATCCACAGGCCGCATTTATATTTGACCTTTGAATTAAATTATATAATGGGGTCAAACATTCCCCTGGGCAGGACGGTGGAGCTTGCGACCCATATAGGAGGCATTAGACGCCTACGTCCTGGGTTTGAGTCCCAACCCTGAATACCTGTGCTGCATGTCTTCCCCCTCTTTCCACCCCACTTCCTGTATGCCTACTTTGGAAAAATAACAAAAAAGCCCACTAGTGCTGAAAAAAACCAAAAAAAAACCTTGATGCTAGATGCTGAGGATCTTCTTGTGAAGAACCTTGAAGACCTTCAAGCTCCTGCAAGTGAATAAAACCATGTCATAGAAACATAAGAGTAAAAGCCCTTAATTCAAGACTAAAAGCAAAGCCACTACCAATGTTTACAACCTGGACCAGCAGCAAAGGCATGAAAGAGCTACTTAATAAAGGTCAAAATGAAGTCACTCATGTTAACCCAATTACTATTTAATAAAGGGTCTTGTTGGCTCATTTATTCTGCATTAAGGTTTCACCTCTTTCCATTCTTTCCAAGTAATCATTCCAAACTGTTTCAGGAACTGCCATCTGCTTGTACGCTGGCTCCAGTGGGTGCAACGTGTCCAGTGGCGGGTGGGCATGCATGCATTATCACTGCTTTGCTTTATTAGCATTAGAGCACAGCGCTCAGAACGAGCTGCAGCAACCCGATCTTTGCAGCGGATTGAGCGAAATGTCAGTGTGCCACCTTCATCTGTGCCGTCTAAGGACTGGGGCCTGTGACAGAACAATGGCTCAGAAAGTTAAGCAGGTTTAATGTGATCGTTAAATATGCAGTCATCTCCTATATTTTACCTTTCAAGGTTTAGTTGGTAATTGTCTGTAATAAATAAAGAGCTTCTAACAGTTTTGTTGACCCTGTAAGTTGTTGAGCTCTCCACAACAATCAGTCACTCAACCAGCATTAAGTTAATTGATCACAAAAGCCAAACTATACTCTCCAAGTGTCCGTTCTTGTCCTCTTGTGTGTTTGTGATTTGTGTAACCTTAAAGCTTCCTCTCTTTTCTCCAGCTGCTGAATTCACTAGAGCTGCCGTGGTACAACCTCTACTTATAAAATTGGACTGGATTCAACAAATTTAGCTAATTTTAGGCCCATTTCTAAACTTTCTTTTATGTCCAAAGCCCTTGAAAAGATAATGGAGTCAGTTAATCTTCTTTCTGGAGGAGCATTGCATTCTTGAGGTTTTTCAATCAAGTTTTAAAATTCTCCACAGCACTGAATTAGCTCTTTTGAAAGGTTTTAATAATATCTTTTCAGCTACACTGTGGCACGCTTGTGCTTTTAGATTTAATGGCTGCATTTGAAGCAGTGGATCATAATGTACTGCTTTCTCATTTAAAGTAATGGGTGGGAATCAGGGGCATTGCTCTGGAGTGGTTTAAGTCCTATTTAACAAATTCTGTGTGTCTTCTCTACTCCTTTTTCTTGAGGGGTTTCACAAGGCTTGGTTTGAGGGCCACTTCTTTTCTTCCTCTATCTGCTCCCACTTGGTTCTTGACTAAAGAAACATCGTATTTCATTCCATTGCTACGCAGATGACAGTCAGATTTATGTCCCTCAAAAAAGTCAAATGCATACTCTATTAATCTGCTTCTTAGGTGTCTTGAGGACATAAAGATCTCAATGTCACTTAACCTTTTGGCTTTTAACTGGCACATGTAAACGTGAGCACATTTCCCCTGTTTTTAAATCTTTAGCTTTTAATCTTTGAATGGCCTAGCCCCACCCTACCTTTCTGAGCCGCTGCATCCCTACAAATCTACCCGCTGTCTCAGCTCAGTGCTCTTGAGTGTGCCCAAAACAAGGCTTAAGCTCAGGAGTGATCTTGCTTTTCGTGCAACAGCTCAGAAACAGTGGAACAAATTGCCCCTCCATCTCAGGCAGGCCTCTTTATTGCCTGCTTTTAAAACTCTTTTTAAAATGAACCCATCCTTCATAGTTTTTAACACTTTGTGAAGCGTTTGTTTATTGTTTTTCATTTTGTTTTTCTTGTTTTTTAATTCTATAATTTCATAGTTTTATCAGATTGTATGTCTTGTTTTTGTTTTTTGTCTCTTGTTTTTAATTCACCCATGTTTTAATTGTATTTTTGTTTTGTGTAAGCTTTGTTTAATTTCTGACTCTGTACAGCACTTTGGTCTACTATGATGTTTCAAGGTGTTCTACAAATAAAGTTGGATTGGATTGGAAAGCTGAACTGATACATTAAGGAGTGTTTTTTTCCTCAATATATGAGGAGCCTCTTTGTGACCTACCCATTTAAATTAAAGCAGGGAGACATTATGAAAACAACATTCAGCACAGTCCGCCCTAAAGACCAAAATTGGGAGTTTCAACCACAAAAGTCAATTACTTTTATTAGGATTTTATGTGATAGAGCAACACAAATAAATGCATCAAAGAAAAGGGATATAGACTGTGCTGCAGATACAGTACATGTGATAGAGTGACATTTCTTTTGAGGAATGTCTCTACCAGCTTTGCACATCTAGACACTGAAAATGTTGCCCATTTTTCTGGCAGAATAGCTCAAGTTCAGTCAGAATGGATGAAGACTGTCTGTGAACATTAGTTCTTCATGACCAATAGGTCTGGTATTTGACTGGGCCCTTCCAACACAAAAATACACTTTGACCTAAACCATTTCATTGTAGCTCTGACTGTATACCCGTCCAGCCCTGCAGGAATGAGAAACTTTGTCTCAAATCTTTCGCAACCTCTAACAGGTCTTCTTTGAAGGTTGTCTTTTATTTAGCTCCATCTATCTTCCCATCTACTCTGAACTGTTTCCAAATTCCTGCTGAGGAAAATCAGCCACAAGGCATGACACTACTACCACTATGTTTCACAGTGGAGATGGTGTGTTTGAGGTGTTAGTACAAAATGTTTTCCATGTTTCCTACATGGCTTGAAGCAAATAGCCACCAAGACTACTTATGGCTTTCTTCCAGGAGTGGCCAGATTTGTGGGGTGCACAACTTATAGCTGTCCTCTCACCATATTCTTCCAACTGAGCTGTGGAAATCAGCAGCTCCTTCAAACTTAGGGCTTGAGGCAAATGCTAATTAATTTTCTCTAATGTTCTCTAATAAAACCTCCGTCTTTGGAGAAAAGCTGCATTTCTTATGAATTTAAATTCTACACAGATGTCCTTACAGGCTGAATACAAATGCATGTCAGACCTCAAATTTATATTTATAAAAACCATGAATCATTTTCTGTCTACTAGAAAATATTGCACTACCGTACTTTGTTTAGGTCTATGACATGAAATCCTAATAGGATACACTGAAGTTTGTGTTTTCAATGTGTCAAAGTGCAACAAAAAATGATTGATACTCTTGTAAGGCCCTGTAAATATATTGCAAGCTTTTCTCTAAGTGTCCATTCATTTGTTAACTGAGTGTCCATATGTCTGCAGACACGTGAGCCCACATGTGCCCATCAGTGTCCCTTCTTCTCTTCTTTGTTCCAACCGTTCATCCTCTCTTCATCACATCTTATTTCCAGCATGCCGGGTTGTGGACCCCTCTGCAGTTGTTGCCCTCACCCACCCTGCTCACCTCCCTCTGGCTATTCTTTGCCACGGGGCAATCCCTGCCCACCTATTTGGGACGTTCCCATCCAATGAGGAGTGAGAGCATGTGGAGCGAGCACCAATGAGACCAGTTTTTCATCTGTATAAAACTTTTCAGGAAAGTTTGCCGGATTGCACTTTCTGTCAGTCCAGGGCTCTAAGAGGAGAGGAGCAGCCCAGAAAGAGAGAGAGCAGCACAGGGGGGGGTCTCCAGTTTTTAATCCCAATCCCACACCCAAGAAAGTGGTGGGTGAATCAACTTTTTCTTTTTTTTTTATCTCAGTTCTCTCCCAGTTGAGCCTCTCAGGTTGATGTGTTTGTGTTTTTATTTCTTTTATCCCTTTCTCCTGAAGCCTCTCTGTTTCTGCCAAGGATGGAGAATGCACACACCAAAGAGTCGGCCGAAGTTCTGGCCTATTTTGGAGTCACAGAAGACACGGGCCTGCCGCCTGAGCAGGTGAAAAAGAACCTGGAAAAGTACGGCTACAACGGTGAGGGAGAGAAAGAGACCCATAGCTGCAGACAAGATTTTTCACTGAATTTGTCTTGGATTAGCATCGAAAGAGCAGAGATGGAGGGATAAAAAACAGAGGGAGATGTGGTTGAGGACTGACAGATCATGTTTAAAGAGCAGGTGCATTGTGGTGTCACGTTTCTGACCACTGCTATTGGTTATAAACTGTTGGGAATGTTATGAAAGTGTGTCAAATCAAAATTAAATCATTTTCAGATCCATCTCTCCAGTGTCAGGCAGTAAAATGCAATACAAAACTACAACAAACCCATTCTGATCAAGTTTAGTGAAGCCAAAATTTAGCATCAAAAGTCATTTTAGCTGCAAAACATGCAAATTAACATGTTCAGAATGATTAAAGGAAGTTAATTGTTGAACTGGGCATCTGCGGAAGCAATGGCCTTAGTAAAATATCTGATTGCTGCAGTTAATCACTCTGAACTTACAAAGGAAGTAAATGTGTGGTTTTCACTAATATTCTCTCTGCTCCTACCTACAGAGCTGCCAGCAGAGGAGGGTGAGTCCACCTAGACACCTCCTTTTCTCTCATCTGTGTCTGGATCGCATGTTCTGTCCATCAAAGAGCATCTCTCACTGTGAAGCCACCTGGACACATGTTTCCCCCTCACATCCTGTGATGACAGCTAATGCTGTCATTTGCTTAACACCTATCATTTGGCTAGCTGTGCTTCAGTGTGCCAGAGACGTGGAGTGACCCCGCACAGCTAATAATACATCATTACCCCACACGACGCTGCAGTGCATGCTGGGTGCATGGACGGCATATTTGTTGCATTTAACATAAAACAAGCACTGACATATTGTTATGAGTTAAAAACAAGGTAATACAACTTCAAGTGGGGGAACTTAATACACAAAACACATGCAGCCTTCTTTAAATGTATTCCCTCATCAGTTTTGCATGTACAAACACCCTAATTGGTAATGTATAAACCTATAAACACATACTCCATCAATGCATATTTAATTTAGTGTGTTTTCTGTTTACCAGGAAAGAGTATTTGGGAGTTGGTGGTGGAGCAGTTTGAGGACCTGTTGGTCAGAATCCTTCTTCTGGCTGCGTGCATCTCCTTTGTGAGTTTGTACATGTTTTTATTCACATCCCATGATGCATCTGTATCTACATGACTAATTGAAGACAGTTTACTATAATCTGGTCAAATGTATCACTTACAGCAATGTGTTGGACCTCAGGGTTTTGTAACAAAGAAGGCTTATGATCAAGTCCAAAACAGATCTAAGATTTCCAAGATAGGCTAAACACAGAAAAACTTAGTCCACTTATTCTCCTTATTCATGGTGGTTCTTATTATTTCAGCTAAATACCTGCAGAGAATAAATTTCTAAGGGGCTTACAATGACGATGCTACCCTACACATGTATTGGCAGTGCCGTTTTGTTTAGTTTTTTAATTAATCTTCTGTCACAGCAGCATAATCTCACACCAAAGGGTTCAGAAAAATCCCGTCTTTCATTTACGTCAATTTATTCAATGAAAAAACGAATACTTGTTTTTAACAGAATCGCAGTTGCCATACTTTAGCTTTTAAAGTTCATTTCTATTTGTAATCAACGACTTCCTGTTTCCCTGTGTTAGAAATATGACAGGAAACAAAGGCCCATTTCTCTTAAGCATTCTTCAAAATGGGAAAGACAAAAGAAAATGCCATTCAAATAAGCTGGATGTATGTATGTGTGAAATAATTCAGAAAATAGTAACAAGAAAATAGCTAAGCCTGCTCATATCTACAGTGAAAACAATAAATGAAAATGTCCAGACAACTACAAGTGGGACAAACAATGGTGGACAAGAAGCTAGGTTTGCTTAAAAACTCTGAATTTGGTTTAAAACAAGAAAAAAAATGAAGCAGGACATTTCAAATTTGCTCATAAATAAAACAACAAAACCCATGCATGCATGTAGGAGACTAAAGTTGGAATAACAATAAAATGTAGATGTCGGGATAATGATTTGTTTTCTGTCATTTAGGAGTAAGCATTTGTCACTGCAGAGGTTGTAGTCTCTCTCATTCGTTTCTCTTGGCAGTAACAAACTGCTGTCCCTGCAGAACAGCCTTAATCAGCTGCTCTAACACTAAGCTATGAAAGCTACCATAATGTGCTGACAGTGTATCACATGAAACAGGCATATATCATCATCATTCGTCTCATAAGGGCATCTATATACTAACTTCTTGCTCCTGCCAATAATGTTTTCAGGAGAAGTAATTTGCTGAAATGTTAATTTAATGCTAGCATGTTGGACAGCTAGGGAGCTGCAGCAGCCAATACAGTTGTTCTTTCACGGTGAAATTGTAAATGGTGAATAACAGACTGTTAGGAGAAATCCAAATGTGCTAGATAAAAAACATATGGATACAGTGTCAGATTTAGGAGGATTCTGGCACCCGGGCTAGGGAGACAGTTTTGTTGTCTTAGCCACTCTATTTTTTAATGTTTGTCACATTAAGATGGACTGATTGTTAGGAAACATTAAACCATAGTATATTATAAGCACGATTTAAAGAAATTTCTTTATTCAAACATAAAGAAAAAAAACTTAAATCTCATAGTTAATATGCCAGATTTGTTGGTGGAGCAACTGTTCAAAGCTCTGCTTGGTTGTGTATGACCACAAAAATGAGACATCATTAATAAAAATTAGCTGTGCAACTAGCTTGGGTTGCAGCTCACAGAATCAGAGACAGGAAAACAACAACTGGTATCAGAAGTTGAGTTTAATTAGGGATTCCAATACCAATTATTACAAAATGCCTTAATTTGAACTTCTTTTTCAGACTATGAAGGATCAGATCTGGATATCCTTACTTAGTAACCTTTGCACCAATTTAGACAATCAGACAATCAAAATGTAAAGGTAACAAACATCTCCACAGTATTTGGTGGAATGACCTGGATCAAGCTTCTCACAATAGTTTGCTAGAACTTTGTCCCAAACCTCCTCACAGAACTGTTGTAACTGGGTCAGGTTTGAAGACCACCTTATTTTCAGCTCTGCCCACACATTTCCAATGGAACTGAGATTAGGCTTTTTTGATGACCAACCAAAAACATTAACATAATTGCCTGACTTATTTTAATTTTCCAATGATGTCACACAATAAGGCAGTGTTTCTGCAGTTTTGCCTTTAAACAGATTTACAGGTGTGCCTCCAATTAACTCCAGGGTTATGAATTAAACTTTTGGCAGCTTACAAAGGCCTGACGCCATCATCTGGGCCTTCTCAAATGGTTTAAAGGTTTATTAATATAAAAACTTCACACTATGAAGAAAGTAATAATAAAAAAAAAGTCCTCAGTCATTATTCTGGCATTCAGCAAATCCTAACCGACCTAAAACAAGAAAAGTCTAATTTAATTTAACACTGACAAAAAATATGTTTTTTTACAGAGCGTATGTGAATATCTGATTTTAACTGTATGTTGTTTTTTTATTTTCTGCTGCTGTCACAGTTTCTAAAGATGCAGTGATCTTAATAGGGAACTTAAATGAATCGTGGAGAGAGGGGAAAAAAAATGAATAAAACATGTTGTCCAACATGATGAAAACTAATTATAAAACCAAGCTGCAGTTCTGAGCATTCAGCTCTCACTTGTTATCTTTGTGGTAAAGACAAACATAGACTCAGGCTACCAAATACAGCATGTGCATCACTAAGATATTAAATTACTTTTGGATATACTCTCACTGACACAAGGAATCGCTCTCTCCCTCTGTGCTGCTGTTCTCTCTGCCATGGTTTTATTAAGGACAGCGCATTGCACACATTGTCTTAATCCTCAGTCTCTTCCCTCCAGCCTTCGCTGTGGCCCTAGAAGGCCTGACAGTTGTGTGTGGGATGAAAAAAAGAGAGAGAGAGAAAGATAAAGAGGAACACAGAAAGTGAGTGGCAGTGTGTGCCAGTACATATGCATGGCACAAGCTTTATTTTAAGAAAGTCTCAAGCCAGGACGAGAAACTGTATCCTTGGACAAAGGTCAAGGATGGTTGGAACGAGGGATGACTTTCAGTAGCAAGAGAGACATAAAGACAAAGAGGAGGGCACAGAAGGAGGAATGGCTGGGGATTGGGTTGCACAATTGCATTGTTTGGTACAATGCCAAAGAGAGCAATTGATTGAGAGTCGTATACGGTTTCTAAAAAAGAGAACACTAAATACTGCAGATACATTGTCATCCTATTCATACACACAGGAATGGGATGTCACTGCGATGTGTTGACAGGCTCTGATGCTCACTCTGGAGATCCATTGTGTGTTTGGAGAGAAGCACTGTGAAGACAGACTTGAGGGAGGGAGCATTAAGGGCCCATTTTCAAATAAGATAGGTGAGAAAATATATGAGAAAGATAGAAGGCAAATGTAAACAGATGATAAGGCAAAGGGAAAATCTGAGCAAGACTACTTTTTCCTTCCCGGTTCGGCCCGTGCTCCATTGGCCTGCAACTAATCTCTGTCTATGTCAACACGGAACCTTTCCGAAACAGGCCTTCCTTTGTAAGGTGGGACTCCTGCTCACACAGGGGAGGCACGTGTTAAGCTATAGATTACAAGATGAGTCACGTGGTACCGTAGGGGAGACATTTCACACAGGATGACATAAGAGACAACTGCTATTTGATCCATCAAAGGATCATCCCTGAGATAAATTACTGCCTGTGTTAGGAAAACTATGGGTACCACGTTAGAATAGGTCTTCCCTATAAATAGTTAAAGAATTGGTTACTAACACAACCTTAAACACTTTATAAACCATTAATAAACAGGTATAGAACAGCAGGACAGAGAGCAATAGTGGTTTCTGGCCAAATGGTAGACTGCCTATTATGTGTAGTTACTTTCAACCTGTGTTTTTCATCATCTACAGCTTCTGCATTGAGTATTGTCACAGGAAGTATTTGTGAACATATGTAATTAGCATTAGAATTTCAATAAATTTTTTGGCCCAGCATTATGGGTAAAAAAAAGAAATTGTGATAGAGTGACAGACAAGAAACAAGCTAATATTTTTGAGAAAACTCCGTCTGGCTAACTGTTAGCCGCTAACAATGCTAAAGTTAGCATCTGCTTCTGAGCTTATCGGTGCCAAACTTCATTTGGTTATCTCAACAATAACAATAATAATACCGTATAACTAAAATATTATTTGTACAAACACAAAAGGGAGCAGGTTCAATGCTTTTATTAGCACCACGATCACCTTACAATCAGAAAAACATAAAAACCGCAATAGGCTACATGATTTGAATTTTCAACACTGGTTACAGATTCATTTAAAATAAACAGAGTGAAAGACAAGATCTGAAATATTTATAAGCATCATGAGAATATTGTTACTGGCTAATGGTTAGCTGACATCGCTAAAGTTAGCATCAAATCCGGGGCCTGCTATTGTTACACAATTAAAGTGTTATTTCATTGTTTTTAATGAGTCTACTCTTCATTTTGACATCTGTAGTTTACAATCTCTAATGATTTTTTTTTTGTTTTAAAGGGACTGTTTTCACAGTTTTTGTTGTTTTTTGTATTAGGACAAGCAAAGAATTGGAAAAGCACAAAGGACTCAATATAGGCCTAAAAGCTGTTCAAATCTTAACTGTCTAACTCGGTTGTGTCACCCATTTTGGAAGTAGACCCTTGTCTCTCATTGTTTTTCTAGCCCCAGTGAATAGAAAATCTTGGTTGACTAACTGAAAAATCCCAGTGACTGATCAATTTAAAAAAAACTTAAATAAAATAAAAATTATATTGTGCTTATGTTATCATTGGCTTATAGGGATTGTTGTGAATGCCAATAACTGTAAAAAAATAAATACTTCTAGATCTGGGATGTTTTTTCCTGCTAAATAAATAAACCAATTTAAATTTAAGGGCTTTTTTGTCAAAAATGTTAATAAATGTGTATGGGGTTTTACCTTACTTTTAACATTTTTTTTACCAGTAAAATAGACTTTGAGACTTTGAATTTACAAGTTGACAATGCAACATTGTAGTGAACTGCACAGTGTTGTAATGTAAAAATGTTTTTCATGGAAAGATATATCAACATAAAAACGGGAGAGATCTAATTTAAAGTGTATAATTTTAGGATTAGTCATTTAGGTTGATTATTTATTTTATCTAAATATGCCAAATACTCACTATTTTCTGCTAGACAATGATTTCCGGTTGTTTATATCAAAACTGTCCCATTGGTATGCAGCTTTCAGACTAACAGACTGCTGCTATTACAGTATTATATCTTGTATTCTAATGTACACTAACTCTCTGCATCTGCATGACACAGGTGTTGGCTTGGTTTGAGGAAGGGGAAGAAACAGTCACCGCCTTTGTCGAGCCCTTTGTCATCCTCCTCATCCTTATTGCTAATGCCATCGTAGGGGTGTGGCAGGTCAGTCGGCATGCATACACCAAGATAATTACACTCTGAAGGACACGTGGCAGCCCCTGTATGCTGTGTTTTACACGCACTTAAATAGATTCTCAAACTTAGCAACAGTCACGCACAATAAATCACACACATTGTCGACCTGTTCCGGCCTCCTGTCATTTACGGAGAGCGCACTCCCCTGTACCAGAAAGTTCAAGGGAAGCCAGAGTGAGATTTGTGACAACAGTGGAAGATCAAGAGGGTAAAGGTCAGAACAATGGGGTGATGAGCTGCAGCCTAAGCTGCCTAGAAGGCTTATTGACAGTCCTCACTCTGCAGTATACAGTAAGGCTTGAAGTGGGCATTTGATTTAGTGGGGGTGCATATTAACCCTGCAGAACTCATTTGGAAACTATGCACAAGGATTCACACATTGAGGGTATAGAGAGGGAGGACAGCTGGCATAAGTTGAGCTTTACACTTTGAGGCGGTTGGGAGTAGCCTTGGAAGAAAACCACCGACTGACATCAGTCTGTCTGTCCTCTATGTTTATCAGGCTGACGCAGCTTTCTCCGGACTACAATGCAGTGTGCTGGACACCAAGCAAGTGATTTCCAATGAATAAATTAGAAGGCACATTTCCAAAAGGCATGTGAGCAACTCCCCAAATGTATAGAGGAAGGTGCTCTGTTCAGATAACACTAAATTTGAACTTTTCAGCCACCAAGGAAAACGCCATGTCTGTCACAAACCTAACATATCCCATCACCCCAAGAACACAATCCCCAAAGTAAAACATGGTAGTGGCAGCATCATGCTGTGGGGATGTTATTCAGCAGCAGGGACTGGGAAACTGGTATGAGTTAAGGGGAAGTTAGATGGTGCTATATACAGGGATATTCTTGAGCAAAACCTGTGTCAGTCTGCCTGTGATTTAAGACTGGGATGGAGGTTCACCTTCAAGCAGGACAGTGGCCAGAAGCAAACTACTCAAGCAACACTCGAGTGGTTTAATGGGAAACATATATATGACATGGAATGGCCTAGTCAAAGTCCAGAACTCAGTCTAACTAAGAATCTGTGGTTAGACTTGAAGATCATTGTTTAGGTTGTATTTCTGTATACACCATCACCACAGTGAAACATGATGGGATCATCATGTTCTGGGTATTATTTGTTTAGCAGGGAAAAGGAAGTGGATCAGCATTAAAGGGGAGATGAATGGATCTAAATATTACTGGAAAAGAAAAAACCTGTTAGAGGTTGCACAGCCGACTATACAAAGAATAAAGATGTAGAGAGGTTAAAAACAGGGTTGGTTATTAAACATTATTCCAAGCTTTGAAAATCTCAAAGAACAGTTTTATTATGTGAAAAATGAGCGAGTATTACACAATGGCAAACCTACCAAGAAATGGCCATTCACCTAAACTGACAGGCTACACAAGGAGCGTGTTCATCAGAGAAGCAGCCAAGAGGCCCTTGGTAACTCTGGAGGAGCTGCAGAAATTTGCAACTCAGGTGGGACAATCTGAGTTTCAAAATCTTTTTCAGTTTGAAACAGATTTTGTTTCAAAATGAAGAAACACACTGTCACACAATGATGCACTGCTTTGTGTTGGTCATTCACAAAACATCCCATTGAAATACACATCACAGTAAAGCGTACACTGCATATGCCTCCGTTTTATTCAAAGGTTTAAACCAAATGATTGGACATTATCTTTAGATCAAGTGACTGATGGAGTAAGTCACTGTTGAATGCATGTACATTTTTGTTCCAGGAGCGGAATGCAGAAAGCGCCATAGAGGCCCTGAAGGAGTACGAGCCTGAGATGGGAAAGGTTTACCGGGCCGACAGGAAGAGCGTTCAGAGGATCAAGGCCAGGGAGATTGTCCCCGGAGATGTGGTTGAGGTTTCTGGTAAGACTTAATTTTTTTTCTTATAATACATTTTTCAGTATTTATGGCCTTGTCTAAGCTGATGGAAATGAACAGATTCACAAAATCAAACATTTTCTAGTGCAGTTCTGCATTTTTTGCCCTGTTCCAAAATTCTTTTAAAAGTGTTTTTTAATCTCAAAGTTCAAACGATGATATTTGAGACTGTTGCCAGTAGATGCTAAATGTGTGCTGAAAAGGATAATTACTAAGAATAAATGGTAAAACTAATCAAGGGGAACATGCAGAGGAAGACAAGGAACTCCTGACTTATTTGTAGCTTTATGTGGAAATTGTGGTTGTTGTCAGGGCAAAAATGTGTCTTCATATACAGGAAGAAAATCTGGACAGTGTTGTTGACATCTGTGTTGGTCTGTGATGTCACCTACAGCCCCAGCGATGTAAGACAAGCAGCTTTAGACTTATTTAAATGCATTTAAATGCATGAACATTTGTAGAAAAAATATAAAACTCTTCTTGCATTCATAGTTTGGAACCCATTGATATAGTTTTGATGGGTTTTTAAGTTCCAGTAGAGTTGGTGCAGATCAGGCCAAAGATCTTATTTTTACATAAAACAGGTAGATATGGATAAATTAAAAGCTCTTTCCTTGTTGTTTTACTAAAACTGTCATAAAAAAACAATCAAACTTCTTTAAAAAGTCTTTAGATATTTTTGTTTTTAGCTGGTGGTTGCATGTGTGAAAAAATTGACACCTTCCTTTTAAGGTAACCACAGAGAAAAAGGGGTGGAGATGCTTGATTATGAAAGCACTTGATATTGACCCAGTCCTCTGTCTCTCCCTGTCCACCTGTTCTTTTCCCCTCATGATCTCCCCAAGGTCTTGCTCTCCCTCTGCCTCTCACAGTGGTATCAGCTTTCAACAACAACACTATCCATCCAAAGTGCTAAGACCAGTCAATCACCCCTGCCCCCTTCATCCTGCATGCTGCTGTCAAATTGTTACCAAGCTTTGTGCTGTAAAGCTCCACAACAAATCGATAAAATTAAAATTAAAAACCTATGGACTAGTTACCTAACTAGTCCATAGGTTGTACTGTAAATAAAGTGTTTGTCTTTTTGTCTTTATCTTTGTCTTTATCTTTGTCTTTATCTGTGTTTGGTTGTGTGGAAAATAGTTGGTGACAAAGTTCCAGCTGACATCAGGATCATCTCCATCAAGTCCACAACACTGCGTGTGGACCAATCCATTCTGACTGGTATGCCTGTCAACAAAAATAATAGACAATAGAAATAAATCTTTTTGAAAGTTTTACTGATCACTCTACCTCATTATTGTGCTTCAGGAGAGTCTGTCAGTGTGATAAAGCACACTGACGCTGTTCCAGACCTGCGAGCTGTGAACCAGGACAAGAAGAACATGCTGTTCTCTGTAAGTCTCCTGCTCTTGAACTTCTTTACCATCTCTAGAGATGTCTACAGCATCCTCTACATATGAAAACCCCAAGTAGAGATGTGCAACAGGCTTCAAATTAATTAATTTCTCACGTTCATAATGATGATGTTAATGATGCCATACACACTAACAAAGTGCCCAGGGACTTTGGAATAATCATAATCATTAGTTTTAAACCAAAAGCACCTGATGTATTTTTTGCTGAAATCCTAGCCTCATCTGAGCAAAGTACACAGTTTCAGATAAAAGTCCCCATAGTGTTTAGTAAACTCCACACATTTACATTTATGATGGTAGGGCAGAAAAGGAAATTTTTTTGGAATCACTCATAAACAACGGGTTGTCATCTAGATAGCACCCAATAGTTACCATGGACATTTGCTGCTCTCTAACAGTGGCCTTTTGCAGAATCTCTTTTCCCTCACCGTCCTGCTTGCGGTGTGGTGGCAGAATAAACCTGGTTCCTTGCTCAGCTTTGTTCGTCACATTTCCTCTTGTTTTGAGCATTTTCATTATTGCCCTGACTTTAGATATGTGCATGTTTAAGTGAAAAGCTCTTGTAGCTGTTTGCTGCCTTACTTGAATGACATAGTGTCTGGTTTTTCCCATCTTGTCATACATATGTGTCCCGCAAGGTAACAGGAAGTTACAACTTACTAGTTCACGGTTCACACTTTTATCAAGTTTTAAAAGCAAAGTATGATAAATAAAAATACAATAAACAATATAAAAACAAAATTTCTTAATGTATTATGTTTGCCCTGCTAATTAAATGAGCAGAAATGAAAGGATTTAATTGGATTCTTCTAAGGTTTTCACTATTTTAGCTACTGTAATAAAATAGGAACTTATTTTAAGTCTTTTTAATCATCATTACCACAGGGGCCAACACATGTGGTACAAGCTGTATTTCTTTAAAATCTGACCACTCATTCCCATAATTTCTTTTTATTCCCACCATAATGTTAGACTCCTTACTCCACCTAATAATCATTGCAGAAGAATCATTGGCATTTTTTTTGGAAATCACAGTAATCAATGTTATTAAAATGTTCAAATGTAGATAGACTAATTATGATTGTTGATGTCTTAATGTTAATTCTGCTATTTTAGGTAATATTGTTTGATGAAAATATTTTGACTTGTTACAGTATTACAGTTTTGCTGTTTTAGGTTTTTTGTAGCATTTGGTTCCTCTGAGGATTAGCAGGTTAAATAAGGCCTATAATAGGATTTAATGAATGTCAAAATGAACTGAAATAATCTAACCGTTGCAAAGATATTGAAATTTTCTGAAACTCCTGTTCAGGGCACAAACATCGCTGCTGGTAAAGCTGTTGGCATCGCCATTGCCACTGGTGTCTCCACTGAGATCGGTAAGATACGTGACCAGATGGCAGCCACTGAGCAGGAGAAGACGCCTCTGCAACAGAAACTGGATGAGTTTGGAGAGCAGCTGTCCAAGGTGGGTAAGACTGGTGAACATGAACTAACGTATATCTTCTTTTTCTTTTCATCCTTTCCAACCTTCTTGAACACGTTTCTTCACCTCTTTTCCACACTCACCATTGCTCGGGACTGTTAACCCTAAGTAGTTAAAATCCTCCACCTTTTTTATCTCTGTGTTCTGTAACCTTACTGCTCCAGTGGCTTGCTCCGGCTAACCTTCATCTCTCTAGATTTTCCTCCACCTGTTCCTTGCTCTTACCAGAGATCACAATGTCATCTGCAAACATCCTTGTCCATGGAGATTCCTGTCTAACCTTGTCTGTTAACCTGTCCATCACCACAGCCAACAAGACCTGGCTCAGAACCAATCCTTGATGCAGTCCCACTTCCACCTTAAACTCCTCTGTCACACCTACAGCACACCTCACCACTGTGTCCCAGCTCTCAAACATGTCCCGCACCATTCTAACATTTTTCTCTGTTACTCCAGACCTTCTCATACAATACCACAGCTCTGCTCTCAGCACCCCGTCATTTGCTTTCTCTAGATCTACAAAAACATAATACAGCTCCCTCTGACCTTCTCTGTACTTCTCTAACAACATCCTCAACACAAATATTGCATCTGTAGTACTTTTTCTTGGCACAAACCCATACTGCTGCTCACAAATGCTCACTTCTGACCTAAGTCTAGCTTCCACCAGTCTTTCCCATAACATTTATTGTGTGACTTATCAACTTTATTCCTCTGTAGTTGCCACAACTCTGCACATCTCCCTTGTTCTTGAAAGAGGTACCAGCACACTTCTCCTCCATTCCTCAATCATCTTCTTGCTCTCTAAGATCTCATTGGACAGCCTAGTCAAAAACTTGACTGCTGTTTCTCCTAGACACTTCCATACCTCCATAAGTACATCATGGGGACCAACTGCCTTTCTGCTCTTCATCCTTTTCAATGCCTTCCTTAACTAATCCTGAACTAATGTATCTATGCCTTAAAAATAGGCTTTGTTCCATCCTCTCCTTGTTGCTGGTATGACAAGACTGAATTTCAGTGGTTAACATCCAAATACCAATTTCATGATAGAGTTCAAGTAGAGTTTTAAATATTTTTGGAAAATACAAAACTTTGACTAATGTTTGATGACGTATCATTTGCTTGACTCTCCCTTCAGGTCATCTCCCTCATTTGTGTGGCCGTGTGGATAATCAACATTGGCCATTTCAATGACCCAGTCCACGGGGGATCCTGGATCCGTGGTGCCATCTACTATTTCAAGATTGCTGTGGCTTTGGCTGTGGCTGCCATTCCTGAAGGTAAACCCCAGAGATTAGCTTCAGTTTCACTGACCCAGAGGGCTATGTAATGGTGTGTCAAACTCTTGGTTATATGGTGCCACCATGATCACCTCCCTGAAAGAGGGCTGAGTAGGTTTATTGTACTAGGATATTGCCTAATCTGCTTTTTTTCAATGCCACCTAAAAGCTTATAGTATAAATGTGCAAATGTGTTTACACTTCTACATTACTCTGTTATCCCTAAATAAAATTCAGTTGAATCAATTGCCTTTTTAAGTCATCTAATTATTAAACAGAGCTCACCTGAGCGTCAATTATTCTGAGTATAAATAAAGCTGTTTGGAAACTGCATGTAACCCAGAATACACCCTCCCAATGGTGGTGGCTACATTATGCTTTGGTGATGTTGGCCTTCAGCAGTGACAGGCCAGCCAGTCAGTTGATAGAAAGATGAATGGAGCAAAATACAAATCAATCCTGCAAGAAAACCTTGGATTTTCTCCCCCCGCCCCCATCAATAACCCCGTCCCAAGTGCTTCCAGAGTTCCGTGACCACTTTCCCTTTTCCATCACAGGCCTACCCGCTGTTATAACCACTTGTCTGGCACTGGGAACTCGTCGTATGGCCAAGAAGAACGCCATCGTCAGAAGCCTTCCCTCTGTGGAGACTCTGGGCTGCACCTCGGTTATCTGCTCGGACAAGACGGGCACTCTCACCACTAACCAGATGTGTGTAACCAAGGTCAGTTTGTGCTCATATCCACAAATACAGCTACATATAGTTTTAGTTTTCTCCATTTTTAGATATGCAAACTGTATTTTATACTTTTTTTCATTTCAGATGTTCATTATTGAAAAAGTTGAAGGCGACGTCATCACCCTTGGTCAGTTTGACATTTCAGGCTCAAAGTACACACCTGAAGGAGAAGTGTAAGTAAATGAAGAAATTACAGATTCACCATTTTGAATCATAGCTGTGTTGGAAAACATTTTTCTCTCTTAAGCACAAGAAACAACGCATTAGTGAAGCGCGGACAGTATGATGGATTGGTTGAGCTGGCGACCATCTGTGCCCTGTGCAATGACTCATCTCTGGACTACAACGAGGTCAGCAGAGCGTTCAGAGCTGTCTGAATGCTTTACAACACCAATGTTTATGTGGTGCAAGCAAGAGTGACGATGCTCTGATTCTGATCTCTGATTTTCCCTTTCCACTGTGCAGTCCAAGGGTATTTACGAGAAAGTGGGTGAGGCCACGGAGACAGCCTTGTGCTGTTTGGTGGAGAAGATGAACGTGTTCAACACCGAGGTGCGCGGCCTGTCGAAGGTCGAGAGGGCAAACGCTTGCTGTTCTGTAAGTCCATAACAGATCTTATGCAGCCTGCAATAAGTTGAAAAATTATCTGTTTTCTATAGAGAAGAAAAAAATCTAATGAACATATAAATAGGAGTTATTCATAGTTGCACTATGAATACTACTATATGCATAATAAAGCACCAGTCAGTCATTTTCTACCGCTTATTCCATAGTGGGTCACGGGAAGCTGGTGCCTATCTCCAGCAGTCTATGGGCGAGAGGCGGGGTACACCCTGGATAGGTCGCCAGTCCATCGCAGGGCAACACACAAACAACCATGCACACACTCATTCATACACCTAAGGGCAATTTAGAGAGACCAATTAACCTAGCAGGCATGTCTTTGGACTGTGGGAGGAAGCCGGAGTACCTGGTGAGAACCCATGCATGCACGGGGAGAACATGCAAACTTCCCCAGGCTGGGAATTGAACCCAGGACCTTCTTGCTGCAAGGCAACAGTGCTACCAACTGCACCAGCATGCAGCCCCATAAAGCACCAGATCTATGATTTTTTTTTACAGAGATTTTAAATTACTTTGTGAATTTTATGCACTCCAAAACTACTTTGGTCAACATGATTTCCATATAGTTGCTAGCAATTTCAAAGTCTCAAAATCCTTGTGTTTATCATAAAATGTTAAACTTAAGAAAAGCCCTGCTCAGCACAGAAAAAAGTATCTGCTGGCCTGCAGCAGATGTTTTTCATATACATACAACAATTTAGATATTTAAAACTGTAGTGATTTTGATCTTTTAGAGCCAACTTCACCAGTTTGTCTATCCACTTCATATCAGGTCATCAAACAGCTGATGAGGAAGGAATTCACCCTGGAGTTCTCCAGAGACAGAAAGTCCATGTCAGTATACTGCTCACCTGCAAAATCAGCCAAAGCTCCTGTGGGGAACAAGATGTTTGTCAAAGTGAGTGATAATACCTCTTAGAAACTAAGCTAAATAGAAGCATTTTATGATTACTGACACTTAAAACAAGAGCTTTGATCTATAGAAATCAAAAGGTATCGGAAACGTTTTAAAAACATGGCTGTGAACAAATTTAAATTAATGAGAGTCAAATGTTAATTTGAAGAATTAACAGTGTCTAAATAACCGATGCCTGGACACACATTTATGTACAGATGTGCAATAAATTTGTACATTTGGAGGAGGAAATACAGTAGGTTTTAGTTTGTGTCAGTTTATCTCATACGGAACATATCTTTAAAAAGAAGAAAAAAAATACAGCTCCTCCATATTTATTGGAACCACTGGAGAAGACGTGTAAAAAGCCTTAAAATAAACACATCATTTATATTATAATATATATATATATATATATAAATATATATATATATATATATATAATATATATATATATATATATATATATATATATATATATTGTAGTTATGAACAACTTCAAGGCAGTAGCTACTTTCTTGTAGCCATTTCTTGACTTAACATGAACGCATTTAGATTGCCTGAGCAGTATGTTCTCTTGTCTTTCCTATTTCTGAGTGACTAAAATAAATATATTTATACCTCAGAGAAACAGACGCCTTAATTATGGTTTACTGCTAAATTTTCCTAGACACTCTGATCAACTTGAATAGAAAGTATACATATATAATATTATATTAAAGGCATATTCCTAAACTTACACTCAGATCCATTCTTTCTGCAGAATTGAATATAGATTAAGATGGATTACAGAGGCATTTTAGGCTAAGTTCACTGTTTTAATGTAAATCTACTGACTGTGTCTTTATGTCGTCATCAGGGTGCTCCAGAAGGTGTCATAGAACGTTGCGCTTATGTCCGCGTAGGCACCAACCGCGTTCCTCTGACTGGCCCAGTCAAAGACCAGATCATGTCAGTCATCAAGGAGTGGGGCACTGGGCGTGATACCCTGCGATGTTTGGCACTCGCCACTCGCGACACACCTGTGAGGAAGGAAGAGATGAACCTGGAGGACTCCACAAAGTTTGCAAACTATGAAGTGAATTATCTTAATAAAAAAATTTAGAGAAATGTGTCTGTCTTGGCAAAATGTAGTGGATCATGTTTTCCTTTTTCCTTCCTTTCTGTAGACTGACTTGACCTTTGTTGGCTGTGTTGGCATGCTTGACCCTCCTCGCAAGGAGGTCATGAGCTCCATCGAGCTGTGCAGGGCTGCCGGCATCCGTGTCATCATGATCACTGGTCAGTCTAAGCAACACACCAATCCATTTGTGAAAGAATTGAGCAAACATTCGAAGAAAATAACAATTCTCATTACTGGTGTTTTCTTTTAGGAGACAATAAGGGTACGGCAGTGGCCATCTGCAGACGCATTGGCATCTTCACTGAGGAGGAGGATGTTACTGGTAAGGCCTTCACTGGCCGTGAGTTTGATGACCTCTCTCAGTATGATCAGAAGAAAGCAGTCCGAAAGGCTAGCTGCTTTGCCAGAGTGGAACCATCCCACAAATCCAAGATTGTTGAGTTCCTACAGGGCTTTGATGAGATTACCGCCATGGTGAGGAGAAATCCGCTCCACCTCTGATGAGGTAAATATGATTATATTGGGTAAATCTGGCGAAACTAACTCTTCTTCATTCCTTCTCCTCACCAAGACCGGAGACGGAGTGAACGATGCCCCAGCCTTGAAGAAGGCGGAGATTGGCATCGCCATGGGCTCTGGCACTGCCGTTGCCAAGTCTGCCTCTGAAATGGTCCTGGCTGACGACAACTTCTCTTCCATTGTGTCTGCTGTTGAGGAGGGCAGAGCCATTTACAACAACATGAAGCAGTTCATCCGCTACCTCATCTCCTCTAATGTAGGCGAAGTTGTCTGGTGAGCACATTGTTTTTCATTTAGAAAAATAACAATTAGATTTTATGAGATTAAGACTCGAGTGTGATACTTAGACTAGATGCACTTAAGTCGCACGAAGCCTCTAGACTTGACTTTGACTCACACTCTCAATTTTGCTTAGACTAGACTTTACTTAGACCAGTACTTTGTAAACGCTAGGCTTGACTTTGCCTCTAGGTCTAATGACTCTAGTTTAGACATAGACTCAATGCTCTAAAACCTTTAGGACTTGACATAAACTCATGTTCTAATGACCCTAGATTTTACTCTGACTCAACCTACTTCCAAAATAAACTATCGTCATTACAAAGACACTTCTGGCTTTACAAAATAAAATCCTTTCCTTTTAAATTATATTTAAAAAATCATACAATCTTGTGGCCCCATGTACGGAAGCTATAAATCTTTAACAGCCATTCAGGGTTTGTTTTCCAATTTTACTTCATGTCTTTCTCCCTTCTCTTTTGTACCATGATTAAAGGCCATTAAAACCACAAAATATTTTTTTTATTCAATATTTGCATCTTGGACTTGGAAAAAGGGATTTGTGAATGTCTCTTCTTTATATTAATGAGAAATAAACTCATAACTAAGACAGCTGTTAATTTCTCCTTTTCTTCCTCCTTCAGTATCTTCCTCACCGCTGCCTTGGGTCTGCCAGAGGCATTGATTCCTGTACAGCTTCTTTGGGTCAATCTTGTGACTGATGGTCTACCAGCCACTGCACTGGGCTTTAATCCCCCTGACCTGGACATCATGGGCAAAGCCCCCCGTTCCCCTAAAGAGCCCCTTATCTCAGGCTGGCTCTTCTTCAGATATCTGGCCATAGGAGGTAGATTCTTGAAGAGACATTGGCTTGCAGCCACTAAAATCAATGAATGTGTTTGGTTAAACTAGTAAATAGTCATTTTTCTGACTCTCTTACAAAAACAAAAATAGTTCATATTATCTAAAAATTGCTTTATTTGCTGATCTCAGTTTTAATGTCTGTTCTTCCAGGTTATGTCGGAGCTGCAACAGTGGCAGCAGCAGCTTGGTGGTTCCTGTACTGTGATGAAGGTCCAATGATCACCTTCTATCAACTGGTAAGTGTAAAAAAAAAAAATCTATTTACTGAGCAAGTTTTTAAAATACAAACAGAGCAATTATTTGTGAGCACATTACAACTTTGGAAGACCGGAACCAATCTTAAACTTCCTGTCAGGCGCACTTCATGCAATGCAGTGAGGAAAACGAGGACTTTGCCGGCATCCACTGTCACGTATTCGAGTCTGCTCCACCAATGACGATGGCCTTGTCTGTGCTGGTCACCATTGAAATGTGCAACGCTCTGAACAGGTGGGAACTTATGGCACAAGGTGATTTCTATACGCTTCGCATCAAAACATACAGTTGCATATATTTGCACAAACAAGTAGACGTTTACTATACGCAAATCAAACAAGAACAATGTATTTGCTCAGGGTAACTAATATTACTAGTTAATATATGGAGTTTCTCAAAAATAAACACAAAAACCTGTGTTGAATGGCTACTACTGTCTCAGAATTATCAACCCCTACATCAGACGTGGTTCCAGAGGAATTTAGCTGGGGCATAAACAATCTTTTTATATAACATAAATACATAAATAAACATGTATGTAACAAACAACCATGTTGTTTATTAATTAAAAAGAATAATGACTTAAACAGTGGCATGTAAGTGTGCATCAGTCACCAGAAAATGCTGAGTAATTATGCTCAGCTTAAACGTTACATATACATTGCATAAGTACATAAAAATTGCATATAAAATATATAAAACTAATCAGCACAGCCATCTAATCATTGCGTTTAAAACACATTAACTCCAGAAACCTGAAGGCAACTATACATGAACTTGTCCTGCAGACGTGGAAATGTTTTTGAAAAAATACTGACCATTTTTAACTTTTCTTTAAAACTCTTTTTTTTGCACAAACCTAAAATGCAAATTGAAAAAAAAAAAAGAGCTAGAAAAGTCAAAATGTCAATAACTGAGCTCACATATCTGTTGTGGCCCAGCTGCTCTTTGTGCACCAGGGATGCGATTTCGAAACCAGTTTAATTTCCTCATTCCAAAGACTGTCACTATTTTCACTGAATCTTCTAGCCAGGGTCTGTTTGGGTATCACGTAAAAGAAAAAGAGAAATGTCTAACAGGATCATTTTCAGAATCAGAATCAGCTTTATTGCCAAGTTCGTACATACAAACAAGGAATTTGACTCCGGTACACTTTGCTCTCTTGTTTTTGTTTTTTGCATTAAAGAGTATACATATATACAATATACACATATATAAATAAAAGGTGCATTTGCAACATCTGTATGCTGTTTTTTGGTACTCTGGTAAATGTTCAACAGAGAAACAGCCTGGGGGAAGAAACTGTCTCTGTAGCATTTTTAAGGCGCAAATGCCGGTGGTGGAGTGTCTGAAACCGCAGACTGCGAGGAGAGACCAGGAGCAGGAGCGTTTGCGGCTGCAGCGCCTGGTTTCACTTGCCTTGCTAACACTGTAGACGTATTAGCATCGTCCCTGCTTGTGCTACCTTGATCTTGGCTACTGCCGTTTAAGTGTCTTCTTTTTCGCCTTCAAAGGTCCCATTTAGTAGCCTGCAGCACCCTCTGCTGGTATTCTTGGGTCAATACATTACATAGTTGCAACTCAGTTTTCACGGGCGTTGTAATCCGTTTCACAGAACAGCTGGATTTATACTTATAATAAATTACACACTGATTAACTTCATTTACAAAGTAAGTAACTTTTGAAGGCTGGTGGCTGCACTCAATTTTATTTATGGTGTCAGTTTGAAGGAGGCTGAATACAAATGCACACAACCTTCAGATTTTTATTTTAAAAATTTGTGAAAATCATGTATTATTTTCCTTTTTTTGTCAAAATTATATAAATTTGTGTTAGTCTATTATATAAAATCCCCCAAAATACATTTCTAAAACCATTCAGCTTGTCTGAGAACCAGTCCCTGGTGCGGATGCCTCCCTGGAGCAACGGCTGGCTGATGGGCGCCATGAGCCTCTCCATGTCCCTCCACTTCATGATCATCTACGTCGACCCCCTGCCTGTAAGTCTCCACCTCAGCACCACCACAGAACTAGGAAGATCTCTCTTATTTGCCCTGTGATAGCTAAGTGAGCACAGCTCAGATAGATACTCTGCTGTGTGCCGTCATTTTAAACTAGAATTTGTTGGTCCTCCGCTTATCCACAGATGATCTTCAAGCTCACTCATCTGAATGTGGAGCAGTGGATGATGGTGCTGAAACTGTCCTTCCCGGTGATCCTTCTTGATGAGCTTCTGAAGTTTGTGGCTCGCACATATCTGGAAGGTGAGCTCAAAGAGGAACTTCTTCAGTAAAAGTCTTAACATTGTTTTTAGTTTTAAGCACCGTAATATTTTTTATTACATATTTTGAGCAAAAAAGAAATCAAAGGTGGTCATGAGGCAGCATCTGTGAGTAGGGTTAACATCTTCCCTTTATTCATTTCATTCTTAATTTCCTACCACCTTCTTTCCTGTTTTCTCTGATGATGTTGATCTAAGTTTCCTCTTCACTTCCTGTGCGCTCCACTTTCTTATTCCTTCTGGCAATGCAGCCTAAAACCCATCTCCTCTCCTCCCTACCCCTATAATAAAAAAAACAAGGTATTCTCCTGACTCACACCAGCTACACATTCTTTATTTGGTGCAGCCCATCTCATTTGTCTGAGTGGAATTAGGTTTAGTGGACCTAAACAAGTCTGCTCCGGAGTCCTGTTTTTCTAAAGCTAGCACATTATTTTGTTTTGTCCATTCAGGAAAAGTTTAAAGGTAAGCGTGGAAGAGAGAGCATCAGAAGCAAAGGGAGCACGGCGACACAGGATGGAGAGATAAAAATGCAGAATGCTCCAAATGAATGAAAGCTCGCCAAGTGGTGTGAAATCAACAGGACTGGCATCTGAAAATACACAAAAAAACTGCTAAAGTTTTGTTTTATTTCTGTGTATGTTCCGAAAATAATATATAGTTACGGTATTTTAAAGATATTCTGTTTATTCTATTCTTAAAGAATAAAGATCTGTACTAAAGATAACATGAACTGCAACTCTTATATATATATTTTTTTTCCCAGAATGCCATCTGCATGTACAGTAAAACTGCTAAGAGCTCTGAGCCAGAGACCTTAATTATATCCGTTTAATTGTGACCTTAATGCTTGAGAGAAATGATGTGACAACTTGTTTTTCATCTTCAGTGTGTATTAAAACAAAAAACAAAAGATGTTACACATTTCTATTTCACAACAAATACAACAATCTCATTTCATAATCCAGTTGTACATTTAAATTTAAAGGTTGTTATGGGTCACGAAGATATGCCTGCTAGGTCTATGCTTAATAGATCCATAATTACATATAATAACAAAATACATTAAAAATCCTCTATTTTGCATTGCTTTATAAATCCTCGCTGCACTGTGCTCGAGTGCAGTTTAGTGGTCCTTTTTCACTGAGAAATATTGCTTATTTATGCATAATAATTACTGCAGTGTTGCACAGATGAGTGTTTTGCTGGAGTTGTCAGTTTTATAAACAAATCAAGTTCAGATTTACATTATTACTGTACAGGAAGGAATGTGTTGCTAGAAGTCATTTAAAAAATGGTTCTTAATCACTAAGAAACCGTTTCATGTACTGACATCGAACTGTAGCCAGCGAAAACAGAAGTTCCAGTGTCTCAATACAAAAAGTGAATCAGCAGTGAATGATCTGGGGTGTCAGGTCAGCATGCGGACTTCTCTTGGCAATATGTTTGATGTTGGTCTTTGGTTTACATGTCTCTTCCACTAATGCTCACGAGACATCAGCCGGCTGAGAGCCAGCTTCACCGACACTCTCCCCCAGGATTTCCCTGACTTGTTCCAGGGTCTCCGCCTGTCGGATCAACTCCAGCTTCACCTGAGCGTGGAGAGAGATGTCGGACTGAATATCGGCATGTCACAGAGTGTGGGTGCGGTGGATCTGAGAGCTTGCGCCTGTCGCTGGACATTGATTCGTACTGTACCTGAAGCGACTGGGAGAGCTTGACGAAGTCCCGCTGCACAGCCTGGCTGGTGTCCACCTGGGAGCGAAGACTGATCACTTGGCTTCGAAGTTCCAGACACTGTTGGTGAAGCACGGCCTGAGATACACAGAGACGGGGACGTTAAACCCATGTGTCCTTTAAACACATGGTGGGAAACAGTTTTTCACAAAGAAAATCTGAATAGTGTGGTGTGATCTGAATAGTCTGATACACCTAAATAAAATCTAGTGTGATCAGCTGCCTTGAGAAATCACCAAATTAGTCAAATAAACAGCATCATGGAGACCAAGGAACACAGCAGACAGGTCAGGGATGACGTTGTGGAGATTAAAGCAAGGTTAGATTAGACAATATCCTAATCTGGGGACATCTCACTGAGGACTCCTCAATCCATCTTTTGAAAATGGAAAGTGTCTATCATGACACGGCCACCCAACCAAACTATTTAATCATTCATCGGAGAAGCAACCAAGAGGCCCCTGTTAACTCTGGGGGAGCTGCAGAGATTCACAGCTCAGGCGGACAATGAGCTAAACAATCCTGAGAAAGAAATGGCCACAAAAGACTTTGTAATGGGAGAGAGCTACCCTTTCCACCAGGACAATGACCCTAAGCTTTAATGGAATGGTTAAAATCAGGAGTCCCAAAATCCAGGGCCGGGATCCTGCAACATTTATGCATCTCTGTTTCAACACACCTCAATCCAATAATTAAGTCTATAGCAGGACTCACTAGCTGAGGAAGTAATTGAGCAATTCAGATAAAGCGTGTTGGATCACCATCAAAAAGTTGCAGGATGCCAGCCCTCAGGGACAGAGGTTTAAAACCTCAGATTTAAATCAAAGCATATTCACGCATAAGAATGGCCCAGTCAAAGTCCAGGCCTAAATCCAGCTGAAAATCTTCAACATGACTCAAAAACACATTCACAGACATTCTCCATCCAATCTGACCTCGGGCTACGTCCCAGTCTCCAGAAGTGCAAATCTGCACTTTTCAAGTTGCATTTGAAAAACATGTATCATTTTCCCTCTACTTAACAATAATGAACTAGTTTTCATTAGTCCATTACATGAAATCCCAATAAGATACACCAATGTTTGTGGTTGTAATGTGATAAAATGTGAAAAAGTTAAACGGGCGTTAACAGATTCTCCTACATCACACAGAACATTAATTTCACTTTCTTATCATATCTAGTATCATTTTCATATCAATTAGGTTATTCTTTATCATTAGGGTTTTTAATACTTTAATAACAAAGAGTGACTATGATAGAAATTTCTGCTACAAACTTAAACAATAAGGAATGGTTGATAAAATACCCCTACAGCTTTGCATCTCCAGCTCATCTCAGACTGAGCGCCATCAGCATAAATAGTCGTAGAGACTTCAATGATGTGACTAAATGGCTGCAACTGCATCAAAATAAGAGCTGTACTTCAGCTTTAAAAGCAAGTTTTATTTACTTTATCATGAGTGAGTGCTTTGTTGGTGCTCTGCAAATGAGTGAGCGCCACCCGCAGGGCTCCCAGTTCATTGCGGCAGGCAAGCAGCTCAGCCTGCTGCTGGTCCTTCTGAGCCTGGATCTTCTCCGTCTCCGTCCTCAGAGTGGAAAGCTGCACTGCGGAGACAATCACAAGCACAGCTCCATAAATGTACAATTATGAGACTGATAACCGCATGGATGGAGAATTCCAGGCAAACGAAATGTCATCTTTCAACAGGATCACAAGAACTGCTAATTGGTTTACCAGGCTAATAATAAAGCATGATGTTCACTCACCCCCTAAAACATCTAATGACAGTAGTTGCAATCAGCAGCATCCATGAAGCATGAAGGGAAACAAAGAAATGGTTTCAGCATGGTGAAGGTTAGCAGAATAATCTCAGTAAGAAACAGTATACACACCGTTCTCCTCCGTCCGACTGTCCAGCTGCTCCCTTAGATTGACAATCTCAATGCGAAGTCGCTCCTCACAGTGCGCCCCCTATAGGAATTGGATAAACAATAAGTTGTGGAGGGTCATCACTAATAAGGACCCTAACAGCAGAAACTTCCATCTGAGCTGTGGATATCTGCAGATCCTCCAGAGTAACCATGGGTGTCGAGGCTGCTTCTCTGGTTAATTCTGGTCTTAAATGGCTTGTCTCCCTGACCTTTCTGTTCCATGGTCTTCATAATGTTCACTAAAGAACCTCTGAGGCTTTTACATAACATCTGAGATTATATTACAAACAAGTGGATCCTGTTTACTAATCAGGTGACTTCTGAATACAGTTGATTTTCCTTAAAGGTATCAAAGGGGGGTATTTGTTGATCAAATCTAGTAGAAATCACAGTATGTCTTTTCATCTGTATGCAGATGACCTGCAAATATATCTACCGGTCACTCCAAGTTCTGCGCTCAGTTTAAACTCCATTTACAGCTGCCCTAAAGACATTAGGTGATGGCTCTCAAAACTTTCTCCACCTAAATAATGATAAACAGGAATGGATTTTGCTCCATGCCTCCAGTAAATCATGCTTTGTGTTACCCAGCCCGGGTCCTTCGCCCCCCCACTTCAATCAGGTAGTAAAAAAATCTAGGGGTGAAACTTGACTGTTGCTTAAAACTCGACAAACAGGTTGATTGTGTTGTGAAGACAAGCTTTTTTCAGCTTTGCCTGCTGTCTAAAGGAAAGCCATTCCTTAGCCGCAGCGAAGTGGAGAAGGTCATCCACGCCTTTGTCAGTTCTAGACCTGACGACTGTAATACTTTATCAGTCAGTATCAATCAGTCTTCCGTTTCCCGTTCACAACTGGTACAAAATTCTGCTGCTGACTAACTCATGTTAAAATGAACACGTCATTCCTATCCTTCTATCCCTGCACTGGCGTCCGGTTCAGATCAGGATACAGTTTAACCTTCTGCTGTTTGTTTTTAAAACCCTGAATGGCCTTGCACCGCCCTACCTAGCTGAACCCACCATCCCAGCAGAGCCTACTGGTTACCATCTGCTGGAGGTGCCTGGCTCTAGGCGTAAGCAGTGGTAGGACCGGTCTTTTTCAGGGGCTGGGCCAGCATCCTGGAATAATCTGGAATCTCTGACCTGTTTTCATTCAAAGCTTAACTTAAGACCTATTTATTTAAAAACGCTTTTGACATTTGATTTTTAGTGTATTAAATTTTCTTATTTTGACTTTTTTTTTATATAGTTTTCTGATTTAAAGCACCTTGACCAATGCAAGGTGCTATATAAATATAGTTTGATTAATTGATAATGTAACAAAATGTAAAAATATTCAAATGGTATTAACAGTTTTAAAGGTACAGCAGTTATCTGCTATAAAGCTGTCATGTTGCCTGCTGTACCAGCTCTTCATGCTTATGTGTATTATAGTCAAATCATAGTGTCAACCTAACTGTAAAATCAAAACTTTCATAAAACCTAAACAATTATTGCAGTAAAACCCTAATTTCAACATAGAATTTACCATAAACAAATCGTAGAATGTATTTCATCACTACATGAGGTTTTAAATTAACTGCAAACTTTCCTTAAAGCAGAAAAAACATTTTGTTTTATAATTTCAGACTTTCATGTAGTGAGACCTCCATAAGCCATACTATTATCCTTAGAAACTAAGTTTAAATAGATTATTTTTTTGAATAAAAAACTGATTCATCAGCCCTTCTGACTGAGGCGTTCTGTAAGTTAGCATCTAAAATGGTAGATTTACATGCTGGGAGCCCAAGAGGGATGATCCGGGATCTAGTAAACTCTCTTCAACGTCTTCTCCTTTCAGCCTGGACAGCTCAGAGCACATTTTCCGCTGAGACAGCGACAACTCCGCCTGGACCCAAAAAAACAAAGAAAACTGAGGATAAATACACAGGCATTTTATTCATGAAGTGCATGATGCTTTTTTCATGTCCACGAAGAAGATAATGCTGCAACATTCAGCAACTGTAACTTATAAAAATACTCATTTTCAGAAGGTTGGAGGCAAATCTGCATCTGGACATTGAGCCAGATCCATAATGCGCATCAGTTATTTCCATTATAATTATGTTTTTTTATGAGTTATGATGATAAATAACCACAAAACATCTCAAATCTCATGTATACATTATATAATTTATTAAGTGAAATCATAAAAAACAAGACTGAATTACTTTTTGCTGGCGAATAATATTTATTGGAGCCACATAGCTACATTGCTTTACAGCAGACTTACAAGCAGATTCTAGAAAGTTCCCCTAAAATCATAGATCACCAAAGTAGGCATGACACACTTCCTTGGCAAACAGTATATTTTTCCAATCACAATTAAAATACAAAAAGATTAAAATATAAAACAAAAAATGGCGAAAGAAAGAAATAACAAGCACCGTTTCTTTTTGCTTCCTTGTTGTGTTCTGATGAAGAAAAGACAATACGTTAATCACGCTGTAACTGAACAAAAATACTGGAGCCAGCAAATCAGTGGTGTTTCTTAAATAGCGGCCTTTAGCTCATCCAGAGTGTTGGGTCTTGAGTCTCTCAACGTTCTCTTCACAATATCCCACAGATTCTCTATGGGGTTCAGGTCAGGAGAGTTGGCAGGCCAATTGAGCACAGTGATACCATGGTCAGTAAACCATTTACCAGTGGTTTTGGCACTGTGAGCAGGTGCCAGGTCGTGCTGAAAAATGAAATCTTCATCTCCATAAAGCTTTTCAGCAGATGGAAGCATGAAGTGCTCCAAAATCTCCTGATAGCTAGCTGCATTGACCCTGCCCTTGATAAAACACAGTGGACCAACACCAGCAGCTGACACGGCACCCCAGACCATCACTGACTGTGGGTACTTGACACTGGACTTCTGGCATTTTGGCATTTCCTTCTCCCCAGTCTTCCTCCAGACTCTGGAGATTTCCGAATGACATGCAGAATTTGCTTTCATCCGAAAAAAGTACTTTGGACCACTGAGCAACAGTCCAGTGCTGCTTCTCTGTAGCCCAGGTCAGGCGCTTCTGCTGCTGTTTCTGATTCAAAAGTGGCTTGACCTGGGGAATGCGGCACCTGTAGCCCATTTCCTGCACACGCCTGTGCACGGTGGCTCTGGATGTTTCTACTCCAGACTCAGTCCACTGCTTCCGCAGGTCCCCCAAGGTCTAGAATCGGCCCTTCTCCACAATCTTCCTCAGGGTCCGGTCACCTCTTCTCGTTGTGCAGCATTTTCTGCCACACTTTTTCCTTCTCACAGACTTCCCACTGAGGTACCTTGATACAGCACTCTGGGAACAGCCTATTCGTTCAGAAATGTCTTTCTGTGTCTTACCCTCTTGCTTGAGGGTGTCAATAGTGGCCTTCTGGACAGCAGTCAGGTCAGCAGTCTTACCCATGATTGGGGTTTTGAGTGATGAACCAGGCTGGGAGTTTTAAAGGTCTCAGGAATCTTTTGCAGGTGTTTAGAGTTAACTTGTTGATTCAGATGATTAGGTTCATAGCTCGTTTATGCTGGATATGGCTCACTGCCCAGGGCGGCGCAACCTTAGGGGCACCAAGAGGACAAAAACAGGTCACCTGTTAATTGCCCCGGAGTTGGTTTCTGATTTGGAGCTCCTATTTCTAATTAAAGGGCTATTTCATAGTTATTTTAAACAATCGGGAATGCGTTTGATTACCTCTATGGCTACTTATCCTGCTTAAACCCAAAATGTATAACACAAAGTTGAACAGAGAGTCTTTGAAGCACAATTTAAGGTTTATGAAAACCTTATTCTATTGCTAAAGACAGAAAAAACTGCATTTCTAATGTTTTTTTAAAAATCTAAATCACAAAACTAATTCCAGCATCTTATGTAGTTCCCAATGCATCCTTCTAATAAGTTACATAGTATGAAAGTTACTCAGGAGCAAAATTTGGTTTGTCAGGGAACCAGGTTTGGTTGTGTGTGGTCCAGTAAGCAGAAGAAGGTGCAGAAAGAGTACTACAGGGTACTATTTACTCATGATGTGCCGCTGCAGCACAGTACTGAGATAAATATCTGGCCCACAGTAACTAAAGTCAACCTACAACAAAATCTACTATGTTATTACAATCAGTATCTAATTTGCCAATTTTGTAAGGATTTGATTAGGCTAAATTTTCAGATGTTCGTGTCACTCACCAGCCGGCTCTGGACGGCATTCTGTGATTGGCTGAAAGATTTCTGCAAATCCTGTAGGAGGGTCTCTGAAGTCTGGACCTGAGACTGGAGCAATGAGACCTGAACACCAACAAACACATCAACTTGTATTAAAATCTGCACATTTCACTGGTGAATGAATCTGATCAGGACTGGGGGCATCAGATGATTTTTTTTATTTTCTTTGAGGTCTGAGCTGCTGATTCCTATTTTCCTCCTAAGGACTGTTACACAGAAAGAGTCATTAATGTAACCTTGGCTGAATTCAACAATATGTTAAAAAAAATGTCCTGCAAGGGTCTACATTAAGGTCCTACTTTATAAGCCAACTGAACATTAAGCAATTTTTTTAATATATTATTTTATTATCCCTTATTTACTAAACTTGTTGGCCAAAACGTTTACATTTTCAGGAGGAAAAAGGTAATCAGATTTTTCAGTACTTTACCTGCATCAGTCAGTCCACCAATCAAAATTGGTGGACTGACTGATGCATCACTAATTAGGACAACCAATCAGTACAGTGTATCCCACCTGTTGGTGGGTGTGGTGGGTCTGTTTATCCAGCTCTCTCTCCAGCTCCTCCTTCTCCACCTGCAACCGGCTCACTTCCCCTCTCAGCTCTGACAACTGACCAAACACACCACAGATTTAAACCAAACCTCTGACCTGCTACCATCTTACAGCTGAGTTACTGATAGGCTGCTGTCTCTGGACCTGCGCATTGAGGGCATCCCAGTCACTGTGCGTAACAAGGCGGTGTCCAGCTGGCGGCAGGTAGATGGCTTCAGGAACTAGCGTTCCCGTGGAAACCAGCGACTCCGTGTCTTCCTGAGCGAGGAGCTTTCTGGGCAGAGATGGCGTGTCTAACGAGAATGAGAACAGCGAGGCAGAGTCACAGTTCTGCAGGGAAAAATAACCCTCCGCCGAACGAGGCGACCCTTCTTCTGCCACTGCCTCCAGCTCTGCTGGGCGACTTCGCGTTTGGTCCACCGATGAAGCCGCTTTATCCTCTCTCAAGCTGCTGACGACCGATGTTAGAGATTCATTAATGGAGAAATCTGCTTCGCCCCGACCCTTCCTGCTACTGGTCTAACAGGCACAGAAAACAAACAATGAGATTCAGTATAAAACACTTTACTTTTAATTTAAAGAGAGACCCAGAAGCAAACCGACCGTGTTGTGTCCACTGGTTCTCCTCCAGTCCACAGGCTGGGACTGCAGCACAGCTATCCTGGCTTCATACTGGGCTGCAGTCTCTGAAAATAGGGCATTTAAGTTTATAAACAAATCAATTCAATTCAATTCAGTTTTATTTATATAGCGCCAATTCACAACACATGTTGTCTCAAGGCACTTCACAACAGTCAGGTTCATACATTCCAATTAATCCTAATCATTGAACAGTGCAGTCAGAGTTAGTTATTTATTCAAATTGGATAAAAAGTTTTTCTATCCAAGGAAATCCAGCAGATTGCATCCAGTCAGTGACTTGCAGCATTCCCTCCTCCTGAATGAGCATGTAGAGACAGTGGACAGTCACTGGCGTTGACTTTGCAGCAATCCCTCATACTGAGCATGCATGTAGCAACAGCGGAGAGGAAAAACTCCCTTTTAACAGGAAGAAACCTCCAGCAGAACCAGGCTCAGTGTGAGCGGCCATCTGCCACGACCGACTGGGGGTTAGAGAGAACAGAGCAGAGACACAAAGACAACAAAGAAGCACTGATCCAGGAGTACTTTCTATGGGAAGGAAAAGTAAATGTTAATGGATGTAGCTCCTTTAGTCGTTTCACCTAGAAAGAAAGAACAGATAAACTTTGAGCCAGTTTTCAAGGTTAGAGTCTGAAAGAGAGCACATAGAGTTAGTCACAGTAGAAGCTCAGTCAATTGCCATGTCTAGGAGAGAGAAAGGGTTAAACACTAAAAGACAGGGCCATGTGGATCATCAGTAGAAGGTGAGCATTAAGTTGTTGCCAGCAGAAGCTTGGACGATTCCTCTCTCCAGAAAGGTGTCACAGGTAGACACAGAGCCAGGCCAGGTGTAGCTTCTAGGAAGAGAAAAGAGAGATAACATAAAGGTAGAAGCTGAAATAACCGCAAATAATGCAAAATTGGAGAGTAGTATAAGAATGTAGCGAAGAGGGTGAAAGTGGTCATTGTGTCCTCTAGCTGCTTAAGCCTATAGCAGCATAACTACACAGATAGTTTCATTTCAGATTATTTAGTTAAACGGCACTTATTTACAACAATATCGTCACAATACAGCCAATCTGATCTTTACATGCTAATAAAATTATTTAAAGCTAACCTCAAGTGTTCAATAACGTTTAAACAAAGATGAAGCCTTGAAACAGCTACCTTCAGAGAGCTGAGCAGAACCTTCAATAAACTGAAGATCTCACCATAGCACTCCAACCAGATTTAAGTCTGGACTTTGACTGGGCCATTGCAACACATTGATTATTTTCTTTTCCAGCCTTTCTGTCATAGATTAGCTGCTGTGTGTGGGATCACTGTCCTGATGATGAGCCAGTTTGGACCAAGCTTCAGCTGTTAAGACAGATAGACTCTGTCCTAAAGTCTCAGAAAGTCTTCAGAAATGTTTCAACAAGGACATGTTGGCGTTCCACTCTGGCTGCTGCAAAGACACTTTAGCGACATCTGGTCATTTTACTCCTTTGCTATTTTGTACGTTTGCAACTTTTTTAGGCATAAAAACAATCTGACTGCCCAGGTGTCAGTTCAGAACATTTCAACTGGTGAAGGAGCGATGGACCCAGAACCGACTTCAGCAACAGGAAGGCTGAACATAGTAAAGATGCTCCGTTTTATTTTTCTGCTCTTTCATCTTTGTCCTCTGGGAATCACGCTGGATTTGGAAATGTTGGCTTCCTTTCTGGAATCTCAAACTAAGGTACGATTCTAGAAAATTCACAGAAAGGCTGAAGTTTACAGTTTAACTGGGCTAAATGTGTTCAGTTTAATGTCTACTCTGTAATCACGTCCTTGATTTAAGTTAGTAAAACTCTGGAAAAATATCTTAAAGGGGACATATGCTTTTAAATCCTTCCTTAAATCATCCAGCTGTGGTCTATATAAAGTGGAAACTCAATGCTTTGGTCTGAACTCCTTGTTCTTGTAGCTCCTCAGGCTCCTCTTCTACCTGTTCTGAAGTGCGTCTGAGAGAAACTTGTTTTGGTGCCATCTCTTTAAATGCTGTTGAGGCACTTCACCCCACGCCCCCCTAGAGGTCAAAGAGCGTTCCACTTTAACCCGTTCAGCCATTTTTGTAGTTTGATAACAATTATCTAGTGCTGCAGAAACAAGGCAAAAACGCTGAAAACAATGCTAACCCATTGATGTAATAATATTAAAACCTGCAGTCTAGTTCTGCCCTCCAGGAGCTAAAAGCAGCACACATCGCTAACATCAGCAGAAGACCTGATGCTACTATCAGATACTATCAGAACAATGGCCAGGAAGTCACTTCAACACAATAAATTAATGTCTAAAATAAAGTTTGTTGTCATGTTAGCGTTATTTGCAGCTTCCCGCTTTGCAAAATTAGTCAGAAGGTCTAAGAAAGCAGGTTTCTGTCTATTCCCCAGGACTAGGATTTATTTAGAAAGTAAAAAATGTCAACCAGTTATCACTTTAGATTTGCCTCTAACTTAAGCTGTGTAAAGTCATATTACCATTTTTCTAAAACATATCTACATCATTGCAGCATTTTTACATCTGAAGCATTGTAGAAGCACAAGCCCAACACACACAGCTGCTGACCTCTGAGAGCCTCCTGCAGAGACTGGATCTCTCCATCACATTGTTTTTGCAGCTCGGCCAGTTCCTCCTGTTTGCTCAGCTCACAGATCGTTGCCACGCCCTGCCAGTGCTCGACTTGAGCCCGGCACTCGGCTAGCTGGGCTTGCAGGCTCGCCACTGAAAACAAGACAAACGTTTATCATTTATTACTTATTCCAGGATGTCTAAAGCAGCGTACGCAGCAACATGTGTTACATGCCTGGAGAAGATCTGAAATGTATGAATCTGTTACCGTAGTCGCGTAGTTTCACACTGAAAATTTTATTTTAATGTGTTATCTCATTTTTTATCATTCTAACATTTTTACTGTCTTATATTTTTATGCCATAATTGTTTCACCAGTGACTTAAAAAAAATACATGTTTTTCCCACCACATATACTTAAATTAATTTATTCTTTTTTGTATTGATTATGCTACTGGACTAAAATATCAATTCACTTCAAGGTTTTACAAGTTTATAGCAAGGTTCATTTTTCCAGCATTATTTAAAGCAGCTGTGTCCAAACTGCGGCCCGCGGGCCATTTAAAGTCCTTAGAATGCTTTTGTGCAGGCAGCGGATACAAAGAGGCACATTTAACATTTTTTAGGGTGAGATTTTCACTACCTGAATGAACTCCTTTTAAAATGGAAAAGTATTTATCTTTTCTAAACCACGCATCCAGCAACCTTTACTGAAAAGCACGAGTACCATCAGCTCTCTAAATGAGGCTATAGAAGATAAGCTTTCTTCTGCAGGGTGACCCATACTTGGGTCTTGCTGCTGATAATTGACAAACAAATTATAGAGAGACAACAGAAAAAAATCGATCCAAAACACACAAGCATGTCTTTCTTTTAAAAAGGGCAAATGCTTAAGATCCTCATTATCTTTCCAAAATCAGACGACTTTGTGTCATTAAAATATTTAATGTTTGGTTTATTATTGTGCTGTTACAAATACAAATCTTCACAATAAAGTAATTTTTGTGTTTAAAATTTTTATTTTAAAACTTAAAGCCCCGAGTACTTCCAATTTGACAATGTTGGCCCACATGGCAAAGATTTTGGACACCAGTACTTTAAACAGGATGCTATTATATGATAATGTCCTTCAAACCCATAATTACTTCACAACTATCATTAAAAAAAAACTCACGCATAAAAAGAACATTAAGATCAAAGTGAATGGAAAGACGAAAAAACAAAATCTTTCCAAAAGGAATATTTTTCTGACATAGAAGTGGTGATAAAGTCTCACTCAGCAGAACTAAAACAAAGCTGCACATGTTCTGATTTAATTAAGATCTATTTAAATTACATAAACCTTTCTGATTTAATTATACAGAAATTAGCATTTCATTAAGACCTAAAAACAGCCTCATTTTTAACTGTTGCAGATGGCAGACTGTAGTTAACCCTTTAAAAAATATACATTTAGGCTAATGTGGCACCACCATCATTGCAGGATGCATACGACCTCAATGTTAATTGAGTTAATGTTAAAGCTCTATTGAGTAAACATTAAATAAACTTACAGCAAAAAACAAATATTAGTGTAAGGTTTCAGTTTTCAGACCTGACAGCAGAGTTACTGTTTAGGAGGAAGTGCATTCAGTGAAATCTAGAATTTGACCTTGAAACCCACACATGAAGCAGGTGTCCCCTGGAAGGCCCAGAACAGGATTACAGATCTAAACAACAAGAGTGCAACTAGGTTCTCCTTTTGTTTAAAACACCTTCGCGTTATTAAAACAGGAGAGCAAACAACAACTATATTCAGTTATAAGAGCAGAGAAAGAAAAGTCCTTTACTGTGTTCATGATACTGAGCCCTGAACACATACAGCTGCTTCTCAAGGCTATTGAAAAGTTCATCTATCCCAAAGATGAAACTTATTTTCTGTTGATTAGTTTCACAGAATGATTTATTTAAACTTTTTTTTATCTCTTAATGCTGATGATCAAATCGGTGTCTCCATAAAGTTTGATACTAGCTTGAATCGCTCTACATTTTCCTGATTCATGCCTGCACTGACTTTGATTTTAATAAAAAAAAGAAGTGGACCAACACCTGCATCAGATATGGTTCCTTAAATCATCACTTGGAAACATCACACTGGTTCCCAAGCTGCTTAGATTGCCTACCTCTCCATTTTTCCTCCAGACCTTTATATACAAATGAAATGCAATATTTAATATCATCTGAAAAGAGGACTTTGGACTTCTTTTTTTATCCTTATCCCAGGTAAGATAGTTCAGATGTTGTCTCTGGTTCAGGTTTGGGTTAATACAAGGGATCTGACAATTGTAGCTGCCTGGATTCATCAGTTTTGGTGCGACTTTCCCCCAAACTCCTGAATGGGCTTCACAATCCTCCTATAAGTCCCGTTATCCCTGTTACCTGCGCATGCTTCTTTAAACCACACTTTTTCCTTCCACAAAATTTTCCATTATCATGCCTGAATACAGCACTCAGACAACAACCAGCTTCTTTAGCGGCCAGCCTGCTGGACGGCTGTCAAGTTAGAAGTCTGACTGTAGGCCACAACTAAACAATTTTTTAAGAAACAAAATGTCGGGCTTTCTTCAGCTGTAACCCATAATTATCAAAATGAGAAGAAATAAACACTTCCAGCAAGTGTCTAACTTTTATGAAAACTCTTAACATGCAACTAACTGCAAAAGGACTTTTATCTCAAATACCCAAAGACACTTAAGGACACTTGAGGTGTTTATCCTTTACTTGAGAGCTAATATTTCACAATAAGCAACATATAATCTGTGATATTATTTCAAGGACTTAAATCACTGCATTTATCTGATTGAATCAAAACAGCATAGCTTGTAAAATAGGATTAACGGCCACGTATAGAAATGCCAAAACTGTCCAAAAAAAAGGTTTTACATTTCCACTTCTCATTATTTAGTTTCTGATTCGCTTCTCTTTTTTTATCTGTGGGTTACTGGTTTAATAACTAATAGTTAATGTTACTTTGCAAAATATTATCTCTTACAGTCAATAATAAAGCAAGTACTTAAAAAAATATAATGAAAATACATATTTTGTACTGAAGTGAAATAATAGTGAAAAAAATAATAGTTAAAACTGGTATTATTGGAGGAGAAATGTTGGTAAGTTAGCTTAACGTGTTAGCTGTAGCTAGCAGTTGCAGTTCATTTTAACGGCCAATCAAGCTAACGTTTATCTGTTAACGTCAAACTGCTTCAGCTTTTCCTGGAAACTAGAAACAAGGTAGCATTAAGAACAAATAAAACCCCAGCTATAAATCTGACAGCACTGCAGGGCAGCATCACGTAAAGCAGAGTAAAGTTAATTAAACCTGTTGCTTTGACTACCTAGGTCTTCCTTCTCCGAGTTCATCTTCTCAGCAGCCAGCTCAAGAACAGGCAGGACATCGGCGAGAAGAAAAAAAAAACAACTTGGAAAAAAAATACCACTTTTAAGAGTTCCTAAAGTCTGTTTCAGTCATTTTGTAGGAAGGCGACGCTTTGGTGTGGAAACCATCAACACAGAAGCTCAGGAAACAACTTTCCCCGGTCTGAGCCTGCGGAAAATACGTCAACCTCCTTCCTGTTCACAAGGGCCTAACCCTGGATGCCAGGAAAGCAAACACTCGGAGAGACAAGGCAGGAAAAGAGTTTATCTCACTGGGGCCGTGATACAATGTTTACATATGTAAGAGTTTTCTGTGAGAGAATTTGTGTTAAATACTATTGGCTGTCCTTGGAGAAAATCTTCTAAATAAATGTATATGTTTAGCATTGTCTTTAGGGTAATCTGACAAAATGTACAAACCTATTATTATACATTTTTCAAATTAAAACCCAGACCTTTAAACACCCCCATTTTAAATCATGAAATATCATGATTAACCACATTTTTTGGGGTGTATATTTTACCGGTCAAACTCACAGCCCAATTACTGCCAAACTTGTAGAATCAAGAAATCAAGAGAACATGCCTGACAGCATGAAGTAGGCTAAAATAAAAGATCTTAAAAAAACAAATCATGATCCTATGTAAAGAAATTCAAGAACAGCTGAGAAACAGAGACATTGACACCTATCAGTCTGGTAAAGGGTACAAGCCCATTTCTAATAGTTTGGGCCTCCAGTGAACCACAGTGAGAACCATTATTCACAAATAGGAGAAAACACAGAATAGTGGTGAACCATCCCATGGCAACACAGACACACACACATATACCCAAGGACAATATATAGAGAGCAATTCATCTACAGTCATGTTTTTGGACTGTGGGGGTAAACTAAAGCACCCAGAGAAAACCCACATATTCACAGAGAACATGCAGTCCATGTAGAAAGAGCAACGGCTGGGATTCAAACCCCTGAACATCTTGCTGCAAGGCAACAGTGCCAATTACTGCGTCACCCAAACTAAAATTAAACAACCATTTTCATTTTAGAGGGAAGAAAAACTTTCTTGGAAACCTTTCCAAAAAAAGTCATACTCCAGTCTGTTTCTTCTTGTACTGTTATTAACTTGCTAACTAAGCCCTGTAGAGTCTGACATTTAGCCGTCATGGTTGAAACTTTCTCTAAACATTGCACAGTAAGAGCATGTGGGGAATTTGTTGGGACATCCACTCCTGGGAAGACTGGCAAACGTATTTTACTTGTAAAATATCTTTTTCTCAGGCCTTATATCCCTTTCAAGACTGATGGGCAGAAACAATTTCTTCTCTGTAGGTATTATTGAAATATTTCACCCATTCCTTCTTTGTTCAGACACAAGTTTGTTTTGGCTGCTACTTTCTCTCCTTAAACGCAGTGGAACATGGAAATACTTGTTTAATCTTTATTTTTCCTCTGATTGCATGTATTGGTGATTTATTTCAACCTGAGCTTGTTTGTTATAAAGTTTCAAACATTAACATCTCATTTTGATGGTCTAGCTGCTCTCCTAAAAAAAGCTTTCAAATCATTTGGCACTTTGTTAAAAGCAAATTGTTCATTTTTCTTTAGTTCTAAGGTTAGAAAAATGTATTTTTTTTAATCACTAATGTCATGAAGAACAGGTAAATCTTACATTTCTTTTTGTAATATTCATGACTTTGCTTTTCTTGTGCTTTCTTAGGTCTGATCATATCCTGTTCTTTGGAGCCACGTGCAACACATAAAACTAATTGATCAATTTAAAGGACAATTGTAAATACACAAAAAGTAGCAAACTCAAAAGAAACTGTAAAGAATGTTGAATATTTTAGTAATCTAGTTACTTTATATTACAGGGCAAAACAAAGCGTTTCAACAACTGCAATTGCAACAACTGCAATTGCAACAACTGCCTGAAATTCATTTAAATAGTATTTCTAACATACCATAAACTCTTCTTTAGACCTTCTTTCAACCACCAAAACAAATACTTTAACACAGTAATACAGTAAAACTTAATACATATGAATATTTGTAAAGTCATAGTAAAAAGTAAGCCATTGCTCACACAATAGCTGTACTCTGTTGGATGAGTACCGGTATTATCAAAGGTTTTATATACGTTTAGTCACAGAAGTTCTTGAATCTGTATTTCTTTGCTTCCATTTTAAGATTTAAAATAAAAGTTTTCATAAGATCACTGTACAAGGTTCTTCTGGGAAAGAGCTGAAAAGCCATTGTTTACTTTATCTTTGGGGTTGTTTGGAGAAAGCCAGAGTTCTCAATAGAAAATAATCCCGTGCACTTTTTTTCCACAAGCTCTGAGCACAGAGAGAAGGGTCGGTGTGATGGCTGAATAAGCTGACAGGTCACATTTTTACTGGGTTGCCAAAATTTTTATTCCCTAAAAGAATAAAGCGAATTTTATTTAGACCGTTATTACATTTTTATTAGTTCCATCCTTATAATTTTCTTTCTTAGGTCAAATATTTTGGGTACCCTTCAACAAGATTCTTGCAGGAATTTTGGCCCATTCCTCCTGACAACTGCAATAACTGAGTCAGGATTGTAGGTCACCTCACATACCCACACATTTTCAGCTCTGTTCGCAAATTTTCAATGAGACTGATGACCACTTCAAAGCATTAACTTTGTTGTCATTAAGCTACTTTGGAACCAATCTGGCAGGATGCTCAGGGTTATCGTGCAGATGGAAGACCCATCTGCCCCAAGCTTCACTTCCTGGATGTCTTGAACTCTCATGTAACAGGGTGTAGACCAACCTCAAAAATACATGAGGATGTTTCATTCCAAACATGGTTTCCATCTAATGGAGGTTTGTTTAGATTTATTGTTATAGTATGTGGCATTGAATCCCTGTCAGGTCTCATTTACCAAAGCCTTAAAATATTGTAACCCAATTTAAGGTTGCAAGAAACCTGCAGACATAAACAATGAGGTAAAATAAATGATAAAAACCAATAACCTGGTCTGTATGAACACACATATTGTTTTATCTATTGAACTGTTTATTTATTAATAAAATGATCACAATGTGGACAGGAAATGAAAAAGTCAAAATGCTCCCAGATGCAATTTCATGACTGCTGGCAAACAATCGGAACTGCAGGATTTTTAATTTGAATATTTTAACTAAATCACAAACATGTGGAGGAATAATACAAATAAGTGAATTAACACCATCAAAGTTCAAAATATTTACAAAGAGTCAAATCAGTGCAATATGTTGCTATAAATAATTTGGACTTCTTTGTATAATCAGTGGTTTAGATCTGAATTACTTGAAATGAGACAGAGGTACAGGACACAAGCATGAAAGTGCTCAGAAGAAAGAAGAAACCAGTAACAAGCTCATCTGATCTGCATGTAGTGTACCGTTTATAGAGCCGACATCATGTTAACAGTCTGTGACAAAGTCAAAAGCACCAGATCATGGAGCAGTTTTCTGAAATGAAGACACATCTTTTTAGCTGGTGTGAAATCTTGGCATATTGGTCCCAAGTGGGTTTTTTTTTTTTTTTTTTTTTACAAGTCCATGTCATGATCGCTGACGCTCTGCCGCAGATACTCTTTGTACAACTTTTTTTAGAAGGGATAAAAAATTTAAAAAAACAGACCATTAAAACCTAAAAGAGATCATTCGCTCCCAGGACCAGGTCGGAAGCAGATACCTTTTTGGTCTTCACCGCCTCCTGAATGTACTCGAGCTTCTCCTGGAGCTGCCGTTTCTGTTTGCTGGAGAGAGTCGGCTGAGTCCTGAAGAGAGTCGAGGGAGAAGTTTAGTTCATTGCACATTAAAATTACCCACAGCTTTGTGTTAGTCTAACATATAAATTCTCAGTAAAATATACTGAAGGTCTTGGTTGTAGCATGACAAAAATGTAAAAGAGTTCCAGGGGTGTGAATAGTTTTATGTGGCAGCACAGTTTGGCGTTCAGGAAAAAATCTAATGGAAATAATATACACATTATTTAGATTGGGATAAACCAGATGTTCTGATAACTACAAATTCAAGACACTCAGTTGTTTATGTTTGACTGGATGTTTTTCCAACTTGGCTGCTTTTTGAGTAATTTTTTTTTGTCATAATCAAACATGATATAAAAAAGGTTGTATAAGCAAGAAAAAACTACTCCATCCTAGCGTATTTCTTGGGAAGAAATACGCTGGGATGGAGCAAGAGAACAAAAACTAACAGACAGTAACCTAATTATATTTGATCAAACTGAAAGCACAGATGGTCTGAGGCCTCCTACCTGAAGGAGAAGCGTGCAATGATGAGCAGCAGGAAAGAGCGAAGGACCAGTCCACCACAGCAATAAAGCTGCTGCTCTCCAGACAGAGATTCAAATATTCTCACTATAGGAGCCTGAGCAACACAAGCAGCCATGATTTTTATCCAGACTTTAAAAACAACAGCAAAGCGGTTGATTTTTGCCCCTGGTTGGACGCTCACCAGATAGAGCGATAGTGTCTCTGTGCCCTGGCGGCCCAGAGCCATCACCAGTAGCTCCTGGGACAACGTCCCCAGCACCAGTAAGCCGAGCAGAGCCAGTGGGATGCAGAAACCCAGCAGGGTCAGGAAGCAGCTCTTGCAGTGGGCCCGTCTGTTCTCCAGACTGTTCTGCCTGTGGGATCAAATGATCAAGGTTCTGCTGCATCACATCTCACTTTTCCATCCTCAAATTTCACTGATTTTCCAGACATTTGAGTAAAAACAAAAAACTGACCATATATCTTTAGTACACATATTTGTTGTATATGTTCAGTTTTAATGTCATGTTTGTATTTTTGTTAATATTATATTATTGTAATTTAAATTATGTTTCATTTACAAGATATTTACCGTATTTTCCGCACTATAAGGCGCACTTAAAAACCTTTAATTTTTTTTTAAAATGACAGTGCACCTTGTAATCCGGAGCGCCTTATCTATGGATCAATTGGTTAATTGGTTGATCCATACTGGTTGTACACGGCGCTCTGTCAAAATGTTTCAGTACGACTGGTAAACTACAAAGCCGCACCTCTTGCAGCATTACGGCTACCGTAGTCAGGGGTGTCGCCGAAGTAATAGCGGTAAACACCTGTACTGTGCTTACTCCTAGTCCAACACCACTTGTGTGTGTATAACGTTTGAATGTACTGTTGCAGGAATTGCCTGAACTATATGTGATTAGAAGCTCAGTGTGTGGGGTGTATGTTTCGTGTGTGTGTATGGAAGATGTTGACATTACTCCTCCGGACAGAGGTGGCGCTGTGTGCTGCCGTAGCTGAGAATCAAGAGTGAAGGAGTGACGTCGGTATTATTGTGTGTGTGGGGTGGGTAGAGACGGCGACCGGAGCAGCGGTGTATGAGTCTGTAAGCCCTGTGTTTTTACGTGCTGCAAAGTCATTAAAAAGAACCCCGAATCTCGTCAACAACTCAGTGTTTTGATGCTGTTTCTTCATGCTCAACTCAGCAACGTATGAGTGAGGGAGTTAACCCCGAGGAAACTAGTAACTTCGGCCCTGGAGAAAGCGTCTCCCCTGTGTCATCAGACTACGGTCAGGGGACAGAAACAGGAAAGGTTAACAGTACTAACGCTTGATTTAGTGCATCAAACTGTTTCTTTTACGTGTTTACTGAATCAGGGAAAAGTTCCCTTTCACGTTTTAACTAACGTTGATTTCAACTTCAACTTCATAGACTCCAATGCATTCCTAACGTGCTGTTGGCTCTATTCAATAGATTTCTATGTAGAGGAGACCTTACCATGAGAGTGAATGGAGTTATCAGAACGCTGGTTTGTAGTGTATTAATAAAGTTTGACTGACTGACTTATCTGACTGTTTTGTTGACATTCTCTTTAGCACAGCTCCATCTAGTGGATGCATAACGCAACCCCAGTCAAACGTTTGACTGCAGTAGCTTCTATTCTATGCGCCTTATAATCCGGTGCGCCCTATATATGAAAAAAGTTCTAAAATAGGCCATTCATTGAAGGTGCGCCTTATAATCCGGTGCGCCTTATAGTGCGGAAAATACGGTACATTTGATACAAGGAGCAGTTGTAAAAAGCAGCCTGTTGGCTAACCCGGGTACATTTATATTTTATTTATTTACTTATTTATTGATGTCCACTGTCCCTTTTTAATTAGATAAAACAAATTATGCAAAAATATTCACCTAGTTGGGTTTCATTACACTACAACTCAGTTTGTAACATTTTGACACCTTTATTACTTTTTTGTTCCTAAACATTCAAGAAGGAGGCGTTTCGGTGCCTAAACCAACCCAGGTTTTAAACTCACACACAGATCCAGTCTATGGCTGACCTAAGAAGGTCTAAATGCCCCAAACAAATAAAATCTGCAAATTCACAATTTCTTTCATGCTCCACTTTCTTTCTCCATAACTTATCCAGGGCTGGAAAATGATAAAGCGGTGTGTAACCTGCTAATGAATCCCTTTTAATGTGAGTATTTATTAAAGTCAATAAATAAAATGTAACGGAAGAACTGGACCACCAATGTAATGCCAGAATTGAAAGAAAAACATTTTCTTGGCGTTTCAGATATCCAAACTCCAAAGATAGAAAGCCACAGAAATATCTTGTGAGATGTGTTTTTCACCTGTCATTCGTGAGTTTATCCGTGATGGCCTCGCCGATGAGCTCACAGTCCGTCTCCAGGGAGTTGAGAGTATTCTGGACCGTCTGGTTGATGGTTTTCTCGATGGTACGACAGACATCCTCAGCCTGGTTCACACAGCGACTGGGCTGGACATAGAAGCACAGAAATGAATGATTAGTGATTTTTTTCATGCATATTTGATGTGATCAGAGAGACATGAGGTCCTACCTTGTTTGGATTGGGAATGTAAATGGTGGGCATGTCAAAGCCACATTTGTTGAGTCCTGGTCTTTTGCAGAGCTCTTGCACAATCTGCATCATTACTCTCTAACATACATAAACAAAGCATCAATTAGTCAATCTGTAAGTCCTTTCCACTAGATCAACAAATCAAATCAATCATACGCATATCTTCTCCAAAACGTGACTGACAGACTGAAATTCAGAAGCTAAACCCAAGAAATTGTCATGTTCATTTTTTCAAATACATGTGCTTTGTCATACAGACTTGTTCCCTAGATAGAAAACAAATTATGTTGTAACAGGAGTATTCATGCACACATTTTCTCATATTTGGCCATATTACAGCCACAAAATCCAAAGAATTTTATTTGGATTTCATGTGATAGACCTATGCAAGGTTTTGCACAATTGTGCAGCATAAAGACTAATTATTTACAAGTCAGAGCAATCCAAAGCTTTTTTGAAGTTCCCTGATAAACAGAGTTCATCTGTGTGTAATAAAACCTGCAATATAAATCCAAATTCCTTGTTTTTGTGTGCAAACTTGGCAAATAAAGATGATTCTAGGACAAATAAAAAAGTGTTTGGGGTATGAATACTTTTGCAAGCACTTTAGCTCCACCAGTGTGGAGGAGCTCCTGGACAAATCTGTAGCTGAGTTTACCTGTCTGTCTGACTCTCCGCCAGCTTCATCTGCTTTGCTCAGATAAAAGCGCAGCCGATCGCCATGTTTTTCATTCAGGCATTCCACAATGTTGAGGGTGCGCTTGCACAGAGCCTGACCCATGGGGTCAAAGAAGATCAGGATAAGGTCACAAAAATCACCTGAAAGCAACAATATAACGTCATTAGTTTCCACAACATTTAGAATCACCTTTGCAAAAAAGGGGTCAAATTAATACATTCTTATTACAGGTAAATAAATTTCAGACAAATAAAATGCAGGCATCCCTGGTAAAGAGATGAAAAGCCTCGGAATAGTTTTATCCTTTATTTCAGTAGCATGATATCACTAGGGCTGCAAATAACAATTATTTTGCAAATTGATGAATCTGTTGACTATTTTTTTGAATAATCGATTAATAATCGTTTACCCCAAAAGTGCTTAAGAGGAAATTTCTTACAGAATTTCAACTAGGTGAAGCTAAATCTATGCCAACTGAGGAGTTCTGGATAGAGCATATTTATAGACAAAGGTTTTTCATCTTAAATGGAAAATGTAAATAAATTAGTTCACAATTTTGGCCTAATTACTGAGTGGTTTGTGCTTTCAGTAAATATCATGTTTCAGAGTCTGTATACTCCAGTTAACGATTATTTGATTACTAATCACACTACGATTAATTTTTTCCGCCCTGGATCTTACAATAAACCCTCTCTTTAAATACATTGATTAAGTGGGAAATATCTCATTTATTATATTTCTAACAATTCCTATAAAATAGCATAATATAATAATTTAGACTTATTTAAATTCAACAGAAGTCACACAGAATTGACTGAGCAGCTGCTTAAAATGGGAAAGACAAGAAAACATGAGGTTTAAATAAGCTAGACATTTTTAATGCTCATAAGTGAGCAATAGACTATCAGAAGAAAGTTATTCACCTAAACCTGCCCATATCCTCAATCTAAACAATACATAAAATCTTCTAAACACAGGTTTCCTACAGATTTTTCCAGACTTTTCCAGACTCAATTTTCCATTTTAAGAAAGAAGGACAAAAGGTAGGATGAAATGAAGAAAGATTGGTAGAAAGAAGAAAAAGACAAAACTGGACGAAAGGACACGAGGGGAGGGCAAAATGTAGGACACGGATGAAAGGACAGAAAAAAAGGAAAGACTAGGTGTAAAAGAATGGTACAAAGGACAGAAAACAAATTAGGCAAAAGATAATAGAGGGAGGAAAAAGAAGACTGAAGAATATAAGGATGGACACAAAGAAAGAAGGATGGAAGCAATATGCAATATGATGGAAATATGTTTCAATCCTTATTCTACTTGGAAAACACTGAAATCTAATTGCATACTTTTCAAAACTGCGGAGGAGCATTAACCTAAACAAAGCTCTGCAATATTTGCTAGGAAAGAAGACATCTTTTAAACAAAGATCTATTTTGTCTAAACTCTTGTGTACAACGTCCCTTCCAGCATGTTTTATTCTGTGAATCAGTCACTAGCAGCCTCTGCCACAAACAGAAGACAAGACAGTACACAAAGACTGATAGAACAACGTTATGAAGGACAACGGCCACCTGCTGAGGTAAGGATGAAGCATGGAGAAAAGAAATGACCCCGAGAGCGACTTCTACATCACAACAAGTAGCGCCTATCCTGATTCAACAGGACAATGGGTGGAACCACCCTTAACCCCAACAAAGAACCCCAAACCATGGAAGATGGCTGTAAAATCTCTGTGGTAATATGTGTCAGAAAACTGTAATTGGGAAGTGTTCACTAAATTATTTCAATTTTTCCAAAAGTGAGTTGGCAGGATATAGGGTGGAGAAAGGAGTGAGGACATGCAGTACATGTCAGTGGGCCAGGACTCGAACCTGGAACCTCGAATCAAATTGAATTTAAAATTCTCCTCCTCACATATAAAGCCCTTAATGATCTAGCTCCGTCATACATCAGAGATCTGATTGGTCCATACGTTCCTAACAGAGCACTTCATTCTCAGACTGCAGGTTTATTAGTGGTTCCTAGAGTCTCTAGAAGTAGAATGGGAGGCAGATCCTTTAGTTATCAGGCTCCTCTCCTGAGGAACCAGCTCCCAGTTTTAGTCCGTGAGGCAGACACCCTGTCTACTTTTAAGACTAGGCTTAAAACTTTCCTGTTTGATAAAGCTTATAGTTAGAGTGGCTTAGGTTATCCTGAGCTATCTCTGTAGTTATGCTGCTATAGGCTTAGGCTGCTGGAGGACATAACGACCACTTTCACCCTCTTCGTTACATTTTCACACTACTCTCCAATTTTGCATTATTAGCGGTTATTTCAGATTCTACCTTTATGTTATCTTTTCTCTTCCTAGAAGCTACACCTGGCCTGACTCTGTGTCTACCTGTGACACCTTTCTGGAGAGGGGCATCGTCCAAGCTTCTGCTGGCAACAACTTAATGCTCACCCTCTACCGATGATCCACATAGCCCTGTCTTTCAGTGTTTAACCCTTTCTCTCTCCTAGACATGGAAATTGACTGAACTTTTACTGTGACTAATTATATGTTCTCTCTT
>NC_061817.1:6325440-6366245 GCF_021462225.1 Girardinichthys multiradiatus | reverse complement strand
CAGGGGTTGGACAATGAAACTGAAACACCTATCATTTTAGTGTGGGAGGTTTCATGGCTAAATTGGACCAGCCTGGTAGTCAGTCTTCATTGATTGCACATTGCACCAGTAAGAGCAGAGTGTGAAGGTTCAATTAGCAGGGTAAGAGCACAGTTTTGCTCAAAATATTGAAATGCACACAACATTATGGGTGACATACCAGAGTTAAAAAGAGGACAAATTGTTGGTGGACGTCTTGCTGGCACATCTGTGACCAAGACAGCAAGTCTTTGTGATGTATCAAGAGCCACGGTATCCAGGGTAATGTCACCATATACCACCAGAAGGACGAACCACATCCAACAGGATTAACTGTGGACGCAAGAGGAAGCTGTCTGAAAGGGATGTTCGGGGTACAACCTGGATTGTATCCAAAAAAACATAAAACCACGGCTGCCCAAATCACGCAGAATTAAATATGCACCTCAACTCTCCTGTTTCCACCAGAACTGTCCGTCAGGAGCTCCACAGGGTCCAATATACACGGCCGGGCTGCTATAGCCAAACCTTTGGTCACTCATGCCAATGCCAAACGTTGGTCTCAATGGTGCAAGAAGCGCAAATCTTGGGCTGTGGACAATGTGAAACATGTATTGTTCTCTGATGAGTCCACCTTTACTGTTTTCTCCACATCCGGGAGAGTTACGGTGTGGAGAAGCCCCAAAGAAGCGTACCACCCACACTGTTGCATGCACAGAGTGAAGCATGGGGGGGGATCAGTGATGGTTTGGGCCGCCATATCATGGCATTCCATTGGCCCAATACTTGTGCTAGATGGGTGCGTCACTGCCAAGGACTACCGAACCATTCTTGAGGACCATGTGCATCCAATGGTTCAAACATTGTATCCTGAAGGCGGTGCCGTGTATCAGGATGACAATGCACCATACACACAGCAAGACTGGTGAAAGATTGGTTTGATGAACATGAAAGTGAAGTTGAACATCTCCCATGGCCTGCACAGTCACCAGATCTAAATATTATGAGCCACTTTGGGGTGTTTTGGGAGGAGCGAGTCAGGAAACGTTTTCCTCCACCAGTATCACGTAGTGATCTGGCCACTATCCTGCAAGAAGAATGGCTTAAAATCCCTCTGACCACTGTGCAGGACTTGTATATGTCATTCCCAAGACGAATTGATGCTGTATTGGCCGCAAAAGGAGGCCCTACACCACACTAATAAATTATTGTGGTCTAAAACCAGGTGTTTCAGTTTCATTGTCCAACCCCTGTAGATAATATGCAGCCTGACAAAGTAGAGGTGGCTAACCGGACTAGCATAAACTCAAACAAGTGCAACGTCAGCTGAAAATCACTAAATCCTTATTAGCAAATGTAGCTAACACTTAGCCCCACCGAAACACCCAGAGTGTTACCGGAGTAACTAGCAACACCTTTTCTCAAACCCCGTTTTAAAAAACGTAGCTGCACCACTGCCAGCCATTATTTAAGTAATGTAACCCACCGCTGTCTGCCTCCGTGTACAGCAAGATGCGCTCATCACAGGACACGCCGCCAGCTATGGAGTCCGCGTTAGCCGCATTTCGGCTCTCGACTTTACCCAACATAACTGCACGGTGATGAGGTCAAAATATTACAAAACCGCCGAATGCTTTAGAAATCCCGAACTAGCAATGAGAGGACAGCCTGTTCTCAGATTTGAATCACCCCGGTCCACTCAAAGCCGGTGATGAGACGTTTCTCAGCCACGTCGTCAGCTATGGGCGTCTTTTGCCTCAAATACTTCTGGGAAATGTAGTTGCTCTAATAGCTTAATCAAAACATTTGAAACTGCCACCTGCACTGTTAGGACCGTGAAATAAGTGCCGAAATACAGTTTTTTCCTAAATAAATCAAATTATCTTTTAAATAAATATTTTAATCACAGAGTACAAAGTTGGCTTGTTTATTTTTCTTTTTAATTTTGATTAAATTAGATTTTTGTTCTCATCTAAAGTCTTTGCAAAAGCAAAAAAATATTCAGGTCCACCTGTGTCTGATTTGTTCTCTGTATAAATACAGCTGTTCTGTGATGGTCTCAGAGGACCGTTTGTGAACATTAGTGAACAAACAGCATAATTAATTCATGAATCAGGAGAAATTCACAGCTCAAGCAGGAGAAACTGTTAATAGAAAAATAGGCCCCAAATCAAACTCTGCCCCTTACAACTACGACTGCCCAAAATCTCCATTATGTCACCTAACAAATGTCCATTATTCATGTAACATAATATTGTTATAATAGCTTATCCTCCAGCAGTTTGTCAGGGCATAAAACAGTAAGGGCTTTTTGTAAAATGTTAACATATTTGACTTCACAGTCAGACTACACTGCTTCATGTTTAACATTTTAATATCAAGGATCACATGCTTTATTTTGCACAGTTACCACTCATGTATCACTCATACAAAATGACAATTTGATTTATAAAAACAGCTTGCGACTGTTCAAGCCCTCTTGTGTGTCCCCGGTTATTTTTGAGTGTTAAGCAGTTGCTCAGTTTGTTTACTCTTTGGGCCGACTCTGGCTATAGGTTATGCCTCGGATCATAAGTGGCATTAGACATTAAAGCGTCTAATGAAGCCCTGACTAGAATAAGATGAAAGACTTGTTATACTTTCTTCCCACAACAAAAATGATTAGTGCTTGGGTGGTTTTTAAAAAAAAGGCTTTTGCTGCAAGAAATGAAAAAGCATCTATATGAGTGTGAAGAAAAGCTTTCTTTCTTGTCAAACAGCAGAATCTGTTCACTTATTTTGCAGAGTTGAAACTTCTACACTGCCATCATTCAGTCTGTCCTGTCTTCATCCATCTCAGTGTGGTTTAGCTCATCCACAAAACAGGACAGGTCCAGACTGCAACGAATAATCAGGACTGCAGAGAGAATAATCAGAGCTGACCTTCCCTCCATCCAGGACTTATACAGGTCAGGGTCAAGAAAAGAGCTGCAAAATCTCTGCAGACCCCACACAACCCTGCACATAAACTGTTTAGAGTTTATCTTCAGGCCGCGCTACAGCAGCACTGTTTACTAAAACAGCTGCACCAAAGACAGTTTCTTCCCCCACAGCTGTTTCTCTGTGAACATTTATAGAGTACAAAACAACAGCATACAAATGTTGCAAATGCACCCTTTTATTAGATATGTGTATATTGTACATTGTAAATTTGTATATTCTGTATACAAAAACAGAACAAAAGAGCAAGTGTACCGGAGTCAAATTCCTTGTTTATATGCACGAACTTGGCAATAAAGCTGATTCTAACCCGTTGCTTACACGTGATCTGTTCCTTTATGCCTTCCCCAGCCTAGCAGTGTCTACAAATATGTGGCTGGTTTGCTCAAGGCACAGCTTTCCTTCTGATACTTGATGGCAGATACAGTGGCTTTTAAAACTATTCATACTGCTTAAATATCTGCATAATTTGTTACAACTACAAATTTCAAATCATTTTACATTACAAAGTAGCATCTAATTGTTTTTTTTCACTGATTAAAATCTGAAAAGTATGGCATGAAATTGTATTCAGCCCCCCCCCCCCAACCCTGATAACCCTAATTAAAATTTATTTTGGCCAATTGCCTTTAGAAACCTAAATGTTAAATAGAGTCCACCTGTGTGTAATTTATTATATTCGCTGAAGACAAAAAATAACAGTGAACATCGCTATGAACACACCACCCTTCATGCTTTGAGGAAGCCTTTCTTCAGCAGGGACAGGCAAGCTGGTCAGTTGATGGATTAAGCTAAATAGAGAGCAGGTCTGGAAAAAAAAAAACTGTTAGAAGCTGCATAGACTTGAGATTGGGATTTGCTGACTTCCAGCGACACAGCAACCCTAAACACATATTTCAAGCTACAATGGAATAGTTTATTTAAAGCATTTCCATGCGTTAGAATGGTCCAGTCAAAGTCCAGATGTAAATCCAACTGAAAATCTGAGTAGAGACTTGATGGGTGCAGTTTATAGAGACAGAGCTATTTTGCAAAGAAGAATGGGACGAAACCTCAGTCTCTAGCTGTAAAAAGCTGGTAGAAAGATGTTCCAAAACATAAAATCCAGGAACTCAAGCCAACCCTAACTAAATGTACACTTTCCTAAACGGAAAGAGCCAACAGTGGCTCACTTTATAAGAACGTTTTGATCTAAATATGAAATATGCCAGTTTCAGGAGGAGAAATGTGCTTATTGTAAAATAAAAATTGATTTAAAGATGTAACTACAGGTAATTTAAGAGCTGGTATGTACATATAGGCATATTTAAGTCTTTTTAGGGTTTGTGTTATCATGCTGACTTGTTAAATGCATTTTATGTTTTCCATTATTACTAAGAGAATATAATGAATAAATTAGAGAGGAAAGATTTCCATTATTACTAAGAGAATATAATGAATAAATTAGAGAGGAAAGATTTCCATTATTACTAAGAGAATATAATGAATAAATTAGAGAGGAAAGATTTCCATTAAGGGCCATGCTTGCTAAATAGACAAGTGCTCTTGAGGCTCTGCTTTGCTTCATTGTTACATCAGAGGAGCCTTTTGTCTTCGGATTACCAGTGGGCCTTCCTCTCTCTGGCAACCAGCTCCAAGAAGTGGGAGTGGTTTGCATAGAGGGCAAAGGACAAGTCCACGTCCACCCACTGGACTTCTCTTGCGTCATCGCCGGCTTGCAGAGGCAGCGCGCTCACGCTGTTGCCTGCAAAGACAGGAATATTTAGAGGATGAGTATTCACCGGTAGCGATAGGATGTTTAAAAAAAACAAAAGGAAAAGTTACCCTCTTCATCATGAAAGTTGACAGCGACCGTCTCCATCCAGGCATTGTCAGTGTTTCTTGGATCATCAACATAGCCTTTGTAGACCTGAAAGGAGACAGATGGAGAAAAGGATTTACTATATTCTCTAAAACTGTTTGTGTTTTGTTTCACTGCTTCCTTATAACCATATTTGGTCACTGGATCTACATCCAGTGACCAAATATGCCAGTATTAAGACCCCTTGAACTTTTTCACATTTTCTTATATTAAACCCACAATTTCTAATAGAGTTTATGTGACAGACAAAAACAAAGCAGGGCATAAAACTGGTGAAAAGTGTGGCTGGCCTTTGCATTTAGCACCTTGGAGTCTTACTTTGTAGAACCACCTTTTGCCACAAGTCTTTTGGCTAAGTCTCTACCAGCTTTGCTCAATTACAGTCAGACAGGATGAGGGGGGGCTTCTGTGATCAGCAACTTTCAGTTTGTCACAATCTTGGCAAAGACTGTCAACTGGATTTAGGCCTAGACTTTGACTAGGCCATTCTAGTTCATGAATAATCTCTGATCTTAACCATTCCATTGTAGCTCTGGTTCTAGCAGGTTTCCTTGCAGAATTGCCCTGATTTTAGCTCCATCCATCTTCCCATAAACTCTGACCAGACTCCCTGTCCCTGCTGAAGAAAGGCATCCCCACAACATGACGCTGCCACCAGGGCTGCACAATGCATTGAATTGTAATAGTCATCACAATACTAATCTGTGCAATATCACAATCACTGCAATCACTTTGGACTGGTTGGATGCAAAGAGTGGTGGTGGTGGTGGTGGTGGTGGTGGTGGTGGTGGTGGTGGTGGTGGGGGGGTGGGGGGGGTGTATTGTGATGAAGGAAAAGACAGAAAAGGCTGTGGAAAATGTGGGTTAATCATAACTAATACTGTTATAGCAATATTAAATAGTAGCATCACAATTATATGATTCCCTGATACCGTGCAGAAAAATATTTAATCCTTGCCAGCCTTCCATAACTGCCAGATTTGTGGATCTCAGACCTAACTGCTGTCCTGCCAACAGATTCTCGTAACCTGAGCTGTGGATCCTGGCAGCTCCTCCAGAGTTACCATGGGCCTCTTGACTGCTTCTCTGATTGATGCTTTTCTTTCCCGACCTGTGAGTTTAGGTGTACGGCCATATCTTGGTAGATTTGCGCTGCTGGATGAGAAGTTCTAAGCTCCAATTTTATTTTATAACCCAACTCTGCCTTAAAACCCTCTAGAACTCCATTCCAGACCAGTTGGATGTGTTTCTTGATCTTCACAGATAATTTCACATAACAGCTGTATATACAGGGGTCGGACAATGAAACTGAAACACCTGGTTTTAGACCACAATAATTTATTAGTATGGTGTAGGGCCTCCTTTTGCGGCCAATACAGCGTCAATTCGTCTTGGGAATGACATATACAAGTCCCGCACAGTGGTCAGAGGGATTTTAAGCCATTCTTCTTGCAGGATAGTGACCAGGTCACTACGTGATACTGGTGGAGGAAAACGTTTCCTGACTCGCTCCTCCAAAACACCCCAAAGTGGCTCAATAATATTTAGATCTGGTGACTGTGCAGGCCATGGGAGATGTTCAACTTCACTTTCATGTTCATCAAACCAATCTTTCACCAGTCTTGCTGTGTGTATTGGTGCATTGTCATCCTGATACATGGCACCACCTTCAGGATACAATGTTTGAACCATTGGATGCACATGGTCCTCAAGAATGGTTCGGTAGTCCTTGGCAGTGACGCGCCCATCTAGCACAAGTATTGGGCCAAGGGAATGCCATAATATGACAGCCCAAACCATCACTGATCCACCCCCATGCTTCACTCTGGGCATGCAACAGTCTGGGTGGTACGCTTCTTTGGGGCTTCTCCACACCGTAACTCTCCTGGATGTGGGGGAAAACAGTAAAGGTAAACTCATCAGAGAACAATAAATGTTTCACATTGTCCACAGCCCAAGATTTGCGCTCCTTGCACCATTGAAACCGACGTTTGGCATTGGCATGAGTGACCAAAGGTTTGGCTATAGCAGCCCGGCCGTGTATATTGACCCTGTGGAGCTCCTGACGGACAGTTCTGGTGGAAACAGGAGAGTTGAGGTGCACATTTAATTCTGCCGTGATTTAGACAGCCGTGGTTTTATGTTTTTTAGATACAATCCGGGTTAGCACCCGAACATCCCTTTCAGACAGCTTCCTCTTGCGTCCACAGTTAATCCTGTTGGATGTGGTTTGTCCTTCTTGGTGGTATGCTGACATTACCCTGGATACCGTGGCTCTTGATACATCACAAAGACTTGCTGTCTTGGTCACAGATGCGCCAGCAAGACGTCCACCAACAATTTGTCCTCTTTTGAACTCTGGAATGTCACCTATAATGTTGTGTGCATTTCAATATTTTGAGCAAAACTGTGCTCTTACCCTGCTAATTGAACCTTCACACTCTGCTCTTACTGGTGCAATGTGCAATCAATGAAGACTGGCTACCAGGCTGGTCCAATTTAGCCATGAAACCTCCCACACTAAAATGACAGGTGTTTCAGTTTCATTGTCCAACCCCTGCATACTGACATTAAACTACAAATAGCTGGACTTAATTTACTAATTAGTTTTTTTGCCCTGGATTTAATTTTCAGGAGTCATAATATGGGGTACTGAAATGCATGCCACACCTTTCTGATTTTTATTTCTCAAAAAGGCTGATAACATGTATCCTTTTCATTTTACCTTGCAGTCTTGCACTACTTTCTGCTGCTCTATCAAATAATAATAAATACATCTATATCTGAACATACCCATCCACCATTTGTTTCTGGCTGAAATACATTTGGTTAAAATGCGACGGTAAACTGTTTGGTCTGAATTAACTACTCACCTGAAACCCTGCTGAGTCGAAGAGTTGTTTGATGCGTTGTTGGATTTCACCTTTCTCCGACTGCTTCAATGAAAGCGAGTTGAGGGCTTCCTCCGAGAACTCCCGCTGCAACGTGAGGGAAATCTGTTCTCCTGGGTCCACCATTCCCTGTCAAAACCAGCAAGCATGGACAAAGAAGTATTTCATAGCATGCCAGGGAGTCCCAATATCTCAGACTTAAAAAGCAGGAAATGGCTTCAAAGCTTTATTTGCCCAACTAAAACCAGTTAAAAACAACCCCAATTCTAGCGTGGTATCCTAAAATTAGAAATCTGCTCAACAAGTTTGATCATTTCATCTGTCACAGCTGGAGGGGAATTGTTGAAACAGTCTTCATGGGAATCTTGGATACTCTCAACTCCTCCAAACAAACACATGTAAGTTTATTTTGTCATTCTCCACAGCATCCCTGAGAGCTTTAAAAAATGAAAGCAGAAACATTCACGGTAAACATGGTACAAAGCAGCAGGTCCAACTAAATAAAATAGAAATATGGACATCACCTACCCCTGGAATGGCCCACTCCCCACAGTCTTTCCTCTTGATTGACACAAACTGTAGGATGGGCTTTGTGGAGGCTGGGTGATGAATCTTAGCTCCGCTGGCATCTACCTTCCATCTGCCACACAAAGTAATGTGTTCAAAGAAAACAATCCTCTACAATGACAGCCAGAAGTTTGCATACTACCATCAAGGGCATACAGTACATGCCATAATTAATTCAGGGTTTTTAATTATGCATTTAAATCATTCTTTTTTTCCACGTTGGACTGAAAATAGGAACCGGATGCCCAGGTTTGAATTTATCCACACAGGTCAGAATTACATATACAGTCATTAGTAACTTAAATTACCTTTAAATTGCAGAGAAATGGGCAAACTCCTGGCATAACTCTGCCTGGATATTTGATCACTCCTCTTGGCAGAAGTCTAAGAGATGGTTTAAAATTGGCACATTTAAAAATGGTTCCCAGATTTTCTGCAATGGTCGAGGCCATTGCAGGTGTTTAATGTTAGCCTGATTTCTCCGCGTCAAATCCAGTTTAGATGTGTTTTTGGGACTATTTCCTGTTCAAACACCTGATTTCTCAAAGTTGTAACCATCTATCTGTTGGTCTGAGGTAAAGTTAAAAACAACATTTGGAGGTGGTCCTCGGCCTTCATTATCCGATCAGCTTCGCATAATTCACCAGTACCACTGAGAGCAAAACAAACCCTAAGCAAAATGCTAAAACCACCCGGTTTGATAGCCTCACTTCGACTCCTCTTACACAATCAAACTTTCCTCCAGAAGTGATTTGTCTCGTCCATGTTGGCAACTGCAAATTTCTGTTGACCTTGAAGGTCACCATTTTGGAACTGAGCCTTGTTTCCTGGTCTGCATGAGCTTGGTCCATGTCAAAGTTAAACGAATTGTGAACAGACAATGGTGCCAGACACGCTTCAAAACTGGTTTTGGAATGGATAAAGTAGAATAACATTAGGCACCCTTAATGGGCCCGACCTCAACCGTTACAAAGGATTTTCGACTATGCTTAAAAGCCAGGTCCACGCCAGGAAATTAACCAATTTAAATGAGTTCTACCATTTCTAAAATGAATGGCGGTTAGATATACAACCAGAACTATGTCAAAAGCTATCAGCTACAAAAACCACCTGAGAACAATAATCCACCCTGGAAAAGAATGCAACATTACAAGAAATTAATTATGACGTTCATGCAAATAATAGGTGAATGAGAACTCTACATGTTTTACAAAAAAAAGGAACAGGTTTAATTTATTGACTGTGGGATTTCTCTCTTGTAAAATGTAATAATAATCAAAATGTTAATTTACACTTAAATAAAAGTTACCTTGTGACAATGGGATCAGCAGCATGGTTGGGTCCCCATCGTCCAAGCAAACCTCTTCCAGTCATACCAGTGCGTCCAAAAGGATTTCTTGGGAGAGTAAGAAACCAATAGCGATATAATCAGGAATTTCAGGTTCAAACACAACAACTCTACAGTAAAGACCACAAGGCAGATTGGCAGTCCTCCACTGAGGAGCAAGCACCCACAGAAAGCCCTCATCCAAACGTTTTGTGCATTAATATTAAAGTTTCATTAGGTCTGGCTTTCACATTTTATACTGCAGCTCTATACTGCAAAGGCCAGCTGCACACACACTATGAGGTTGCTAACCGGATCTCAGGGAAACGTTTAAAATAACTATTTAACTTACAATGGCTTCCCATTTTCCACTTTATAGCTTCCCTCAAAGCTCGTCCTGTCCACAGTACCATCCACAGCATTGAACTTTGGAGAGAAGGAACTGCAGGACAGACAAATAATAAACAGACATTGTAGAAATACCTTGGAAAAGTATTCATACCTCTTGAACCTTTCAACATTTATCACACACAGCCACAAACTTTAATATATTTTGGGGGGATTTTATGTGATACCAACATCAACATCAAGTAGCTCATGACTGCGAAGCAAAAAGTAAACATGATTTTTACGTTTTTTCTTATATAATGAAAATCTAAAGTCTGGTATGTTTTTCTATTCAGTTTCCCAAACTCGTACACCCCTAAATGAAATCATGTACAACCAATTGTGTTCTGAAGTCCCTCAACAAGTAAATAGAGGACTCTTGGGCGTAAATAAATGTTAGTATAAGTCGCCATGTACTGGGGATTCTATTTCTAGCAGGGACAGGGAAGCTGACATGCAGATGCATGGAGCTATATACAGGCCAAACCTGGAAGAAAACTGGTTAGAGATTCACATTCCAGCAGGGCAATGATTCTAAATATGAAGCCAGAACTACAATAGAACGATTTAGATCAGAGCATATTCATGTGTAAGGAAACCTAGTATTACTCCAGTGAAAAATGCAATTAGGAATGTGTGGTATGACTGGAAAATCAATATTCACAGTTGCCCACCATTCAGTCTGACTGAGCTTGAGCTATTTTACAAAGAAGACTGAGCAAAAGAAATCTGTCTCTGGACATGCAATGCTCAAACATTTGCAGCTGTAATGGCAGCAAAAGTTGATTCTATAAAAATTTGAATTGGGGGAGCTGAATACAAATAACACATCACTTATCATGTGTTTACTTGCAAAACAAAGTTGAAAACCATGCATCAGTTTCCTTCTACTTCAAAACTATGCACGGGTGTGTTTAATTAAATTAAATTCAAATTCAAAAATACTTTATTAATCCCAAAGGGAAATGAAATGTTGTAGCTCATATTATGAAGGTTTCCTCAAAGAGCCGTTGTAGATGCTGATGGCTGTGAGCAGGAAGGATCTCCTGTAGCGCTCCGTGTTGCAGAAGATCTGAAGAAGCCTCTGACTGAAGACACTCTGTTGTTGTAGGACAGTCTCATGAAGAGGATGCTCAGGGTTCTCCATAATGTTCTTCATTTTATGAAGAATCCGTCTTTCCACAATGATCTCCAGAGGTTCCAGAGGAGTCCCCAGAACAGAACCAGCCTTTTTTATCAGCTTGTTGAGCTTTTTTAAGTCCCTGGTTCTGATGCTGCTTCCCCAGCAGATGATGGTAGAAGAGATCAGACTCTCCACAACAGACTTATAGAAGATATGCAGCATCTTGCTGCAAACACCAAAGGACCTAAGCTTCCTCAAGAAGTACAGTCTGCTCTGTCCCTTCTTGTAGATGGCTTCACAGTTGCATCTCCACTCTAGTCTGTTGTCCAGGTGAACACCGATGTATTTATACTCCTCCATCACCTCCACTTCTTCTCCCATGATAGAAATAGTTTTTGACTTATTCCTGTTTCTCTTAAAATCTACAATCATCTCCTTTGTTTTATTCACGTTCAAAATGAGATGATTGTTTCCACACCATGCCACAAAGTGGTCCACCACCTTCCTGTACTCAGCTTCTTGTCCATCTCTGATCCACCCCACGACTGCAGAACCATCAGAGTATTTCTGCAGATGACAGGAGTCTGTCTTGTACTGGAAGTCTGAGGTGTACAGAGTGAAAAAGAATGGTGAGAGTACAGTTCCCTGTGGGGCTCCTGTGCTGCTGACTACCTGGTTAGACTCACAACCCTTCAGTCTCACAAACTGTGGTCTGTTTGTCAGGTAGTCTTTGATCCAGGAGATTGTTGAGGCCTCCACCTGAGTCTTCTGGAGTTTCTGACAAAGCAAATCAGGTTGGATTGTATTAAATGCACTGGAGAAATCAAAGAACATGATCCTCACAATGCTGCTGGCTTTGTCCAGATGACAGTGGGTTTGTTGAAGTAGGTGTATGATGGCATCTTCAACTCCAACTCCACAGCGATAAGCAAACTGAAGGGGGTCCTGATGGTTTACTGTTTGCTTACTCAGGTGGGCCAACAGGACTCTCTCTAGGACCTTCATGATGTGAGATGTCAGGGCAACAGGTCTATAGTCATTGAGGACTGATGGGTGATTTTTCTTTGGTACCGGAACAAGACAGGAGGTCTTCCACAACACCAAAACCTTCTTCTGGGCCAGGCTAAGGTTGAAGAGGTGCTGCAGAATCCCACAGAGCTGCTCTGCACAGGCCTTCAGGACTCTAGGGCTGACATGATCTGGACCTGCAGCCTTATTCTGATTCAGTCTCTCCAGTTGCATCTTCACCTGACTTGAGACACACAGGTGGAAGGGGGAAGCAAAGGAAGCATCAGCATCTTCTGATATGGTTGAAGGCAAACATGTAGAAGCAGAAGGGTCTAGGGCTGAGGTGGAAGATAAAAAATGTGAGGTGTTACTGGACAGCTGTGGGTCCTGTGGGTCAAAGGAAGGTGGAATGTCTGTTTGGCTGTGAGCAGGAGAGGAGGATGCGAAGCTTGTTTCTGAACTGAACCTATTGATGAATATGTTCAGTTCATTGGCTCTGTCCAGACCTCCATCGGTCTGATCATCCTTCTGCTTGAAGCCTGTGATCTTCTTTATCCCTGTCCACACATCTCTGATATTGTTTTGCTGGAGCTTGCTCTCCAGCTTCTTCTTGTACACCTCCTTGCTGTCTCTTATCTTGACTTTAAGTTGCTTCTGTAAACTCCTCAATAATTCTCTGTCTCCCTCTCTGAAGGCTCTTTTTTTCTTGTTAAGCAGGTCCTTCAGGTCACTGGTGATCCAGGGTTTGTTGTTGGGGAAGCATCTCACGGTTCTGGTGAGGATGGTGTTATCCACACAGACGTTTATATAGTCGGTTACACACTCAGTCATGGCATTGATGTCCTCTCCATGTGGCTGGCACAGTGCGTCCCAGTCTGTAGCCTCAAAGCAACCTTGCAGGGCTTCTTCAGCTTCTTGTGACCATTTTCTCACAGTCCTCTTTATTACAGGTTGCCTCTGAACAAGGGGCTTATATTTCGGGCAGAGAAAAACAAGATTGTGATCTGATTTGCCTAGAGGAGGTCTTGCTGTAGAGATGCAAGAGTCCTTGACATTTGCATAAAACAAATCCAATGTTTTGTTTTCTCTGGTAGAGCAGCTGACAAACTGTTGAAAAGTTGGAAGTGTAGCAGAGAGTGAAGCATGGTTAAAATCACCAGAAATTGCCACAAACCCATTGGGGTTTTGTGTCTGTAGCTTAGCAACAACTGAGCTGATGGCATCACATGCAGTGTCGGCAACATTGGAAGGTGGAACGTAAACTGTTGCCAAAATAACACTGGTAAACTCTCTGGGTAAATAATATGGATGAAAACTTACTGCCAACAGTTCAATATCTGGACTGCAGAGACGACACTTCACAGTAATATGTCCTGGATGACACCATCTGTTGTTCACAAGTACTGCCAGTCCACCTCCTTTACATTTGCCGCTCCTCTTTAAATCTCTGTCTGCTCGTGTGGTTAAAAAGCCCGGCAGAGAGACACTGGAGTCAGGGATATGATCCTGCAGCCATGTCTCAGTAAAACACATAATACTGCATGCCCGGTACTCTGGCTGGGTCCTTTGTAGGGCTTGGAGTTTATCCAACTTGTTTCCCAACGATCTCACATTGCCCATCATAATTGACGGAAGAGATGGTTTGAACTTCCTCCTTCTCTCTCTTCTCTTAGCTCCTGCTCTGCATCCACGGCGTCTCCTTTTCAACTCATCAGGGATTTGGGGTTGTAGTTGAAGTATTATTTGAGCTTTTGAGATATTAATCAGCTGCTCCCGGTTGTAAGAAACAACCATGTTGCCATGGCAATGCATCATAACAAATGTCCAAAAATAGAAAGTATTAAGAAAAATCCTCCAAGCTGCACAGCATCCGACACTGGAGTGGACAGTCATCCAAAAAAAAAATCAACTGTATCCACCACAAGAGGAATAGTTCCCAAAAAAAAAAAAAAATCAGAATCAAAAGTAACAGAGCTACTCCAACCTGCTGCCACCTTGAGCGGTGCAATTCTAGAATTATTCTAGAATTATTTTAGAATTAACCAAAATCCCAGTAAACATGCATTTAACTGACAACACGTACAAACTTTAGGTGGGCTGAATACTCTTGCAAGACAGTGTGAAGAAGATAAATCTATACTCAAAACCTCTGTGATTAAACTATCTAAAGCTCAGGTAAGAGTAAACAGTTCAAACCGACATCCCCTATTTATCTAAAAATTTAAGTGTTGCTCACCCAATCTCAGGATCAGCCCAGAAAGGTTTCTTTAAAACAACTGGAGCAGTGTAGCTCACTGGGTCATACTGGGGCCAGTTCTGATTCCAGTCCACCTTGTCATCAGGTAAAGGAAAACGCTCGATGGTGGACTCAGGATACTGTGGCCATCTGGACTTTAAATGAGGGGCTGCTGAGGAGGACATGGTCCCGATACTGGTGGTGTAAAGCTTACAATAATCCCCACAAATAGGTTTGATGTGTTTACTGGTAAAATAACGGGATGAGAAAAGTACAGTAAATAAACACAGATTACACCACTCACAGATTATAACCCACTGCTTTCTATTTACAATGTTTCTTTAAAACCGTAAAATAATATTAATGTTTGTAGTTAAGATGCTCCTACTTTGCTCCAGGGGTGCAGACGGTAAACGGGAGTCCGAACAGAGTAATCGTCAAACGAATCGCGCCCGCCCAATGTCGTCTGCTAGATGAAAGAAGCATTTAATAAACTATGTTGGCTAATCTTCTACACTTTCTCACCCGAAAGCAGGAAGTGCACCGTCTTGCGCGGTGACGTAGGCAACGGCGTACAGCCATTAGACGCGTTCAGCTCCCTGGTGACACGATTCCCATAAATTTTTATCTGATTAAATACTAATGTGAATATTTTTCAGCTGGTTTGTCGGGAAAACTGCAACATGGAGCTAAATTTTATGGAGCTAAATTTTATGGAGCTAAATTTTATGGAACTAAATTGGGGCCATAAAGTTTGTTCAAACGAAAAAAATTTAAACCTGAAAAATAAAAGTTTGTTCAAAAGAAAAAAATTTGAACCTGAAAAATTTTTTGAACCTCCCCCCAAAAAATTAGAAAACTGGAAAAAAAGTTTTGCAAATGAAAAAAAAACTGCTGTGAAACTGGAAAGAAAACACAGTTCAAAACTACTTTTCAGATTCGTTTTTTCTTTTGAACTTGCGGATTTTTTTTTTCCGGCTTCAAACATTTGGCCCTGTTTTGGCCTGGGGGGCGGGGCCTCAGATCACGGGGGTGAGGAATCATGACTGACAGCTCAACACAGCGGCTGAACAACATGTTCCCAGCTGTTGCATTCGGGACCATGGGAACTGGAATTATCTGTAATACATCATCGATATTCTATATATATGTGATTGCTTTTGAAAGATAACATGCTTCATCGATAGAAGCAGCTGACATGAATACACGACACGCATCTCAGAGGAGAAAATATGATCTTGACAGATTGACAGCATTTTAAATCCGTGTTGGAGATTTCCCATGCTCTCAACATAAAGCAAAAGAACCGCCAGACTAAGCGGCAGGAATGAAACCGGATGCAAAACGAGCCGGTATTTTCCGAATATCTTTGCATAATTAAGCCTGGACTTGTTTTCACATGGACTGGACTCGGGTTTTGGTTTCTGGTGCATTTTTGATTAAAAACGTGTTTGGTCTCCATTTAGTGAAGTGACTCACAGCCAGGGGCAAACTGGCATACGGGGCAACCGAGGAAATCCCCCTGGTGCAAAATTTCAGTTGCAAAACTTTTTTTCCAGTTTTCAAATTTTTCAGGTTCAAATGTTTTTGTTTTCAACAAACTTTAATTTTTCAAGTTTACATTTTTTTGTTTAAGCAAACTTTTATTTTTCAGCTTCAAATTTTTTTGTTTGAACAAACTTTATGGCCCCAATTTAGCTCCATACTGCAATTATTCTACTGAAATTGTAATATATATCATAAAAAACGTTTTATGCTTTATGACATTTTACAGTACCTGTGAAAAACATACTATTATCCAATTTTTCCTTAAAGAAAAAAAAACCCCCACTAAACTCATACTAGCCTACTAATAGTTCTACCATTTATTACCCAGTAACATTAAAATATTAATAATAATCATCTTTATTGGTCATTGCACATGTACATTACAACGAAATTTGTCCTCTGCATTTAGCCCATCCCTTACAGGGATCATCCCTTACAGGGAGCATCCTTTACAGGGAGCAATGGGCTGCCATTGTGCGGCGCCCGGGGAGCATTGTGGGGCTAAGGGCCTTGCTCAAGGACCCAGAGTGGTAATCTGTGGGATACAAACCTGGCCCCTTGTGTCCCCTCTGGAACACAAATCTCCTGTTCTAACCACTATGCCACCACTCCCCATTAGGTGTTCAATTTTTATATGGGTATGATGTTATACACTACCAGTCAAAAGTTTTAGAACGCCTTTCTCATTTAATGGTTTTCTTTATGTTTACGACTATTTACATTGTACATAGATTCTCACTAAAGGCATCAAAACTGAATGAACACACATGGAATTATGTAGCAAACAGAAAAGTGTAAAATAACTTAAAATATGTTATATTTTTAATTCCTTAAAGCAGCCGCCCTTTGCTGTGATTACTGAAATATTAACCTTTGGCCGTCTCTCAATGAACGTCTGGGAAGTTCTTTCAAGACTCTTTGGAAAACCATTTCAGGTGACCACCTCATGAAGCTCAGGGAGAGAATACCAAGAGAGCAAAGCAGTCATCAAAGCAAAGGGTGGCTATTTTGTAAAAATCTAAAATATAAGAAAGTTTAGAGTTATTTCACACTTTTTGTTTATTACATAATTCCACATATGTTCATTCATAGCTTTGTTGCTTTTGGTGAGAATAAATAGTCATGAAAATAACGAGATTCATTGAGTGAGAAAGTGTATGTAAAAGTTTTGATATACTATAATCTATCTATCTATCTATCTATCTATCTATCTATCTATCTATCTATCTATCTATCTATCTATCTATCTATCTATCTATCTATCTATCTGTCTGTCTGTCTGTCTGTCTGTCTGTCTGTCTGTCTGTCTGTCTGTCTGTCTGTCTGTCTGTCTGTCTGTCTGTCTGTCTGTCTGTCTATCTATCTATCTATCTATCTATCACAAAATGATAGTCAGACGCTCTCAATCAGGTTTTTCTGGTAGACAGCAAAATTTATGGTTCCATCAATTATGGGAAATTTAGCATGTCTTGAATGTGTGTGTGTGCGTGAGTGTGTGTGTGTGTGTTTACATCTGTGTATGAATAAAGAGCACCTTATAAGAATTATCAGGAATCATTAAAACTATTTATGTCAAGGACATAGGATGAAGAAATGGAATGATTAAATAAGTTTACTTCTTCATTCCCCCTTTTCAGACATAACAACCAAATAAGGTGGTATATTTGAGTAAGTGTGGGTATATATTCTTACAGTTGTATATTATGGGTAGTTATTGTTTACAATATTAATTCATTTGTATTTATGTTGCACTCTGATACAAATATGTAACTAGTATATGTATTTATACTTAGAAATATGTCTGTATGTGTTCATTTTAATATTTTGGTCTGAAAAAAATTATTAACTCATTCATTCATTCAATGTTCTTTCTTCGAGTGGTTAAAAACACAGACTGTGTTTATCCTAAATGTGTTATTTTAAATCTTCAAGGCTTCTTTTTACAAGATGAAGCAGTCACGCAAGAAGCACATATTCAGAAGCACCCTTTCTTTTTTCTTATTAAAATGCAAAACATACAACAGTAGTATGTGAAAACAGAACTTCCGGTCTTTTTGTCTATTCCATGAAAATAAGAAAGAAGAGTCAAAATTACAGATTGTGACAAAATATAAGTAAACAAACAATTTAATCACACACCTCAAAATAATGGCGTTTCTGTCAAAGTTGACAAGAGCTGCGAATTGTTAATTTAGGACAACTGACATCTGAAAAATAAGATTAAAAGAGAGTCACATCCACTGTTAAGTGTTTTATATCAAAATGAAATAAATTAACTATATACAAATACATTCTTGTAACTAAAAATTAAGCTAATGTAGTGGTTTGGCATATTTTCATGGGTAATTAAATATGCTATCACAGTACATTGTGCTTGATTTGGAAAATGTAAAATATTTTCTTAGTGATCCTCCTTATAAGTACTACAATAAAAATGTACCACCGTAGATGGGAAAGATTTATTAAAATTAGATGACCGTAATTGTTGTGCTTCTTACATACTAAAACCTCAATTTCCAAGCAGACAGTACAAAACAGGATCGGTTTTCAAGTCAAACTTGCCACTTCCAATATGGCGGACGTGCTGACGCATCGCTTCTACAGCTAAAGCCGCGTCTTCTCGTGGACACACCTATTGGTGGCTGTCGCTTTAAACGCGCTTGTTTTGTTCTCTTTAGATCGATATTGCCCCGCCCAAACAATGCAGCCCTGTAAACATATCCAGCGCACCTGTACGATGCCGTAGTTTTGCACGCGAATTTACGCTCGGTGCTGAAAACAAACCGCGATCCCGCACCAAATCCATTTACGGTGTTGGTAGTAAAGAGGAACACTACATCTCCCTCTCTGCTCGATTCGCTTCGATTTCCAACAAGAACCATCCGTCACGGACCGCTGGAAACCCTTACTGAAAGCAGCGGCATCTCTTCAAAAGGAAACACCCTACGAGAGCGGGAGCGGTTTGTAGAGAAGAATGGCGGATCCATGTAGCGACGTGCCTGTCGAGGCCGAGCTGTCGGAAGCGATTAGTTCTGGACCTGTCCCTGGCTCTGACCCTGGTTCTGGACCCGATCCCGACCCTGGTTCTGTTCTTGGTGCTGGTGTTGTTCGCGACGCTGGTCTTGCCCGTGGTTCTGTTCTTGCCCCAGCTTCTGGTCTTGGCTCTGGTCCTCGCCCCGACTCTGAAACTACACCTGGACCCATGTCTGTATCTAAATCGGAGGAGGCAGCGGCCCCGGGTCCTAGTCCTGACCCAGGCCGTGTCCCTGATGCTGGTCCTGCCCCTCTCTCCGACTCTGCAACTATACTCGATCCCGTCCCCATGACTTTATCAGGATCGGAGGAGGTGGCGCCCCCACCTCGGTTGCCCAAAACAGAAGTGGAGACGGTGAAGGGACAGATATTTGATGTCGGACCCCGCTACACCAACCTGGCTTACATCGGTGAGGGGGCGTACGGAATGGTCTGGTGAGTACTGTTTGCCAGCTTACATTGGATGTTTTATAGTCAAACACTTCTAAAAAGCGCATATTTTCAGTTTACCCAGCAGTGTCATAGTGAGAATGTATGCAATTAAGACCCATAAAACACATCGCTCATGTTTGCAACAGTCCATCTGCTGGTTAACAGGTTAGCTGAGCTGCTACAGGCGGGGCTATAATAAGCTTTACAGGAAACAAGATTGGGAGAGATTGCGCAGGACGTGGTTTGCCTGTCAGAAATTTGTTTGCAAGCTGCACTCAACCTCAAATGTGCCGTAAGCCTAATTGAACCACGGTACTCCGTGGTACGCCAGGGATCTCTACTTCATTTCTAATCGCTAAACATCCACTCTGCATGAAGAAGCTGCAGGATAGTATCCGGGAAGGATTTGTTGTAATGAGGCCTTTCCTGCTGTTATCACCGTATGTGATCTGCAGCGATGTGTGGACCTGTTAACTACTTCTACTCCCACTGATGCCAGTGTGAAGTCATCGCTGGCCATACTGGACCAGAACATGATCAGATAGACCGTGTAGTATTTAACCTCCCATGAAACACCGATTCCTGTGGGCATGTCACGATATTTTGTTGACATTTAGCAGTTTTGTTTGCGGCATGTGATGCCACCATACCTTCAGTCAGTGTTTGTAAACATTAACATTTCACTATAACCTTAGAGATGCTATTATTTCTTTTATTCTAATGATCTAACGCATCTAATGATTGTAAGGACTAGAATGTATCAATTAACCAACCAGAGGCCCGAATGAGCTAATTTCCCCCTTGATCGCTTTGATTGAAGATCAGCGGGTCTAATGCTAGAAAAAAAGTTATTTTCAATCTCTACAAAAATTGCCAAACATCATCTTCTTTAAAGCCATTTTTTAGTTTAATTTAAAAAACGGATACAGATGCACTGATCAGACTTTTCCTGGCCAATACCAGTTTAAATTTTTTTATTAGGCCTTACCTGCTGATTCTTAAAATTAAATGTATGTCGCTAAGCTCTAGTGGATTTTAATTAACTACAAAGATAGTACAGCCAATTACCTGCTGTTTGATGGTGCATTTATAGACAGAGAATGAAAGGAGTTCTTAGTTTTGATGCATTTAATGAATAGGAAAAAAAAAGTTTTTCACCCGCCGATCATCAGTCAAGGAAAATTTGACTGATTTTAATCAAAGAACCAGCACTACTTAAAAAAAAAAACTTTTAAGCAATGTAGGACTAGAAAAAAGAATCTGAACCAGAAGCTCGGACCCTTAAAGAAAATTGGAACTATGTATTGGGCAGGAAAATCCTGATCGGTGCATCTCTTGATTTAACTTAAACGTTACATCTATCAGTGTTTGTTTATGTCACAGGATTTAAGCCACTCAAGGGCTTGAGTGAACACTCCCAGTTTATCCAGTGCATTGTTCAGTTAGACACCTTCACCAATAGCAGAACTATGGTGTAATGTCTGTTCTCTTGCAAATTGGCATGCAAAACCCAACATCGATAACCCTAACAACGGACGTAGCACTTAGATAAAACTTAAACTCTCACAGCACGCCATCCTCCTTGCACTCCACACCTTTCAGACCTGCAGCTACAGCTCTCTGCAACACCCTCCTAGTAAGAACTTGCTGCTTTTAAGTTTGTCTGCAAATGCTAATTCAGAGCCCTGCATCTTCTCAGATCTTGATGCACTCATTTTGCTTATGTGTGAGTTGCGCTGTGTGTAATACGTCGCTTGCTTTCGTCCCTCCTTTCCCACATGCAGCGCCGCTCTGGACAACTGGACCCACCAGCGAGTAGCCATCAAGAAAATCAGCCCGTTCGAGCATCAGACATACTGCCAGCGCACGCTGAGAGAGATCAAGATCCTGCTGCGCTTCAACCACGAGAACATCATCGGGATCAATGACATCATCAGGGCACAGCTGCTGGAAAACATGAGGGATGTGTATCCTGCCGTGCTTTACTTGAACGTGTGGTTCGCCGTCAGCCGAATGTTAGGGGGGTTTTCTGGTTTCAAGCTAACCTGAAATGAAACTTTGGTTACAACACACTATGGCTACTGGAGTAGTGATGATCCAGTATTACAAGGTTACAATACTTTAGAAGTATCACCAATAACAGCTCTAGGTATTTATCTATTTGTTAGGGTTGTGTGTGGCTCCCAGTGTTAGTTTTAACATCTGCTCTCGCACATTTAATAACCTGCGATAGAATTGTCCTGACGCTCTTCCGCTTTATTGCACCAGGTTATGTTGTTTCATTTTGGAAGTGCGTGGCCTTGAGAAACTCTGCTGCACCTGTACTCGAGCCCAAATTATTTCAGGTCGCGTTTGGGATTTGTTGAGGCTAAACAAGACGGACCGGTTAGTAATCTAGCAGTTAGTTAGGATTCCCCACCCCCTCCGACCCAATAGACCTTCAACAGGAACTTTTACTAGGAAGAAACAGTTGTTATAAAATTGGTCCTGTTAGGGTTAATATTGAATGTTAAAGACTCATCATGTAGGGTTGAACTGCAGGTGGTGTTTTTATTCTTTGAGGTTACAGTGATGGTACAGAAACTGAAAGTAACAAAGGTCAGCCTTTTGGGGGATCCCTCGTTTTGTTTTCCAACTGTGACTCCTCAGACACAAAAGCCCCCTTTTAAAGATCGCCACCAGACTATTATCTCTCAACCAGGTCCGCGTGATATTATGAAAGCCTAACATTTCAAGGTTATTGTAAAATATTGTGATAACTGCATTGATTATGATTGACCCACATTTTCTTCACAACTCTGTTTATTTTCAGTCAGCACAACCTCCCATCGCTCTGCCAGAGCTTTAGGATCTCAGTCACTAAGACTATCAAAAATTGCATCCAATTGGGATTTTGCAGTGACCTTTTCGATTAGATATATTGTGCATTTCTAGTATAAACCTATTTTTTTGTAAAAATGCCATTATTAAGCCTTTTGATTTAACTTTTAACAGTTTGAAACTGTTTTTCTCCTATATGCAAACAGGAGTTTTGGGGCGTCATTATCCGAGCATGGAATGCCAAAACCTGGCAGCAACATTGATTCTGATCACTTTTTACTTTTTCTGCATAGTCATCTGTAACTCATTTATTATTAATAATAACCCATCAACATTCATGTTTATGAGCTTTCTGAAATGTTAACACCTTAAATACTTTAAGTTGAGCCAAAGTGACAAAATTTTGATTTGGATTCATTTCAAAAAGTAGATTGGTTTTTCCCATCCCATAAATATAAATATGTAGATTTACAGAATATTTTCACCTTATAGAAAAACAATAAAACTTTAAAGTTTGAATGGATTTCAGCGCCAGGGAATGGGGAAAAATAATATTTGAAATTAAATCACAACTGTAGTAAATTCAAAAATGGAATTTTGAAAGGAAGTCACTAACACAAAAAGTGCTAAATGGACATAGGTTGCTCTCTTCTGCCTAACAAGGTGAAAAAAACACTTAAAATGCTCAACCTGGCCAAATGTTATGCTATTTGCCTCAACACGGCCAAATAAAATAAAACAAAACTGTGAAAAAAACGGAGAGTAAATCCAACACATCACCCGTTGTGGTTAAGCTGCTTCAGTTGCTTTCTTAGTTCCCACTAAGCGCTGGTGATGTGTGGGCACAGCCCGCCAGAGAGCTGCTCTGGCAATTTCCTTTTTGAAAAGCTTCATTGTTTTCAGAAAAAAATGGCAAGAATGTTTGAGTCCTTTCATTCTTGTCCCGTTTGACGCTCCCAGTCGGGTTAGTTGCACAATGTTGCCACCTTGGTAGGGTTTGAGAATGAGCAGAAATAAGGACCGATGCCATTTGATCAGCTGAGATCAACAGATATGCTTCTTATCAACTATTTGGTTACTATAATAAACAGAACTGTTGTATTAATGCCAACCATGGGAGTTGATATTTATCTTCTCTGGTTGCTACGGTAGCTTGTCACTGTAGTAAGGTCTACTCCAGCGAAAGGCTCCTCCCTTGCTTTGTCATTGTTGTTTGGGCATGCACAGTTAGAGAACAATGTGCAGCATCTTTCCTCTGCACAGGCCACATTTATAGGCACCTTTGGTAAAGATGTTCTACTATAAATTAATGCAGTGGCTCTTCTATAACACCAGAGTCTTGGGTCTTATGTTCTACTATTTTTCTCTTTAGCTCACTCTGCAAGACTTCAACTGGATTTAGGTCTAATTTACAACTGAGATCAACAAGCAGGAAGTTTGATTTCTAGTTCTGCATAGATTTCCCTCATATGTTTTGGATCATGATCTTATATGAAGACCCATTGATGGCTCATTTTCAGTTTTCTGGTGGAGGCTGTCAGGTTTCTATATAAAATCTCTATCTAAGAGTTCATGCACTCCCAACAAGATTCCCTGGGCCTTAGGAAGAGAATCAGGCCCACAGATCACAGATCCCCGCTGCAGGGTTCGTTGCTGAAAAGTTCAATCTTAGTAACATCTGACCAAAGCAGATGTTTTCCTGGTAAAATCCCAGTAGAGTTTATGTTTGTGATGGTAGCACGTTAAAGACTTATCTGTGGCATCACTGCCAACTACTGGTGGGCATGTAGATAGGGTCTAATGATGGTTATTAACCTTTGTTTCCTTTAGATCCCACTCTTTGTTGCAGTTCTCTAGATCTTTTATTATATTGCCAGGGCTGCATGACACGAGGAAAACATGCGATAATCTTGTTGAATGTTGCGATGGCTTGTCATAAATGCCTACTTTCTGCTCTGGGTTCATTCCAGACAGCTCATAGAGAGTAGTCTGACCAGCTACTGGATTTTTCTTCCGATAACCACGCATGTCTGTACAAACTGTCCTCTTTCTATGTCTAGTTTCTGTGGTTGCTGTTTTTCCGGCCGTATCAGGGTACGATTAGAGGAACATGGTCAGTGCAACATATGTTTCACATTGTCTACAACCCAAAGTATTGCAGTTTCAATGTTTTAATTCAGGGAACAAAAGAAATGGAGGTTAGTCTAAAGTGAAATGAATTTTAAAAGAAAAATACAAATGAATTTAGTTTTGCCAAGGTTGCTGTAAAAGGAGAACATCCAAGTGGTTCAGTGTCAGGAATTTCTGTCAGGTTTGGTTCGTTTGCCTTGACCCATGGGTCTGTCCAGCTACATCGTGCAGACTCTGATGGAGACGGACTTGTACAAGCTCCTGAAGACCCAGAAGCTGAGCAACGACCACGTCTGCTACTTCCTCTACCAGATTCTGAGAGGTCTCAAGTACATTCACTCCGCCAACGTGTTGCACCGCGACCTCAAGCCCTCCAACCTGCTTATCAACACCACCTGCGACCTCAAGGTAAACCTGTGCATTTTGTTAAAATATGCTTCCATCAGCTGCAGACAGATGCAGTGCCTTGCAGATGTACTCACAGCACTTGAACCTTTTCCCATTTTGTCATCACAGCCTTGAATTGGTAACATTGGGATTTTGAGCCCTCGTACTGCATAACTGAATCAGAATGGCCTAGTCAAAGTCCAGAAAACACTGCAGTCTGTGGAAAGTGCAGATATTCTGGCATTTCATATATTTTGCGTATCTCGTGAGAGTTTTTATCACAATGGAGGAGGCCTCAGTTTGTCATAGACTATTATCATAGGTTGAACCGGCCTCTCCCTGTTTAATATCACTCTGCTTTCAATCTAAATGTTCTCAGTACAGCTGCACCTTTGGTTATTGATTTTAACTCCTAATCAGATGCTGTTTTTAAATGGCTCAAAGTTTCAAGAGTTGCAAAAACTTCACATTTCCCTTTTCTCATTTCACATTTCTCTTAAGTCATAAGGCTTTTAATTTTAGCAGAAACAGACATGTTCAGACAGTTTACATCCATAGCTGATTAAAACATGTATATGCATTTACAGTGAATGTAAAGTGCCTTGTAAAAGTTTTCCTACTCAACAAAGTTTCATTAGCTTTTTGCAAGTCTTTTTCTGCACATCTGGACACTGAAGCTCAGTCAGATCAACTTCAGTCTGTTGCACTCGTCTTTATTCAGTTTGACAGTGTCAGTGTAACGGGGGCTCAACACAAATGCATGCCACACTTTTCAGATTTTTATTTGTAAAAAAATCTTTTTGAAAACCAAACATCTGTTTTCCTTCCACTTCACAATTATGCCATACTTTTTATGGTCTATTGCATGACACCCATTGAAGTTTATGCTTGTAACATGAGAAAATGTGGAAAGGGGGGCTATTGCAAGGCGCGGTGAATGAATGGCATCATAGAGGGCGCTTAGTTTGATTAATGGAAGGCTAAATTCAAGATCTGTGTAGTTTTGCAGCTTTATCTCAACCTTTTTTTTTTTTTTTTTACCTAAAATAAAGCTTCAAGGTTGGTAGCGTACAGTCCTCAGGGTGGTCTTGTGAACAATGGGCAGCAAATCGTCAGTCCCTGGATTAGCTGATCATAGGTGAGGAATGGAGAGCAGAGGCAGCACATTTCAAAGATGCTTTTTGCCAACGTCAAAACTAAAACTAATACAATAGTGAAGATATACATACAGGGGTTGGACAATGAAACTGAAACACCTGGTTTTAGACCACAATAATTTATTAGTATGGTGTAGGGCCTCCTTTTGCGGCCAATACAGCATCAGTTCCTCTTGGGAATGACATATACAAGTCCTGCACAGTGGTCAGAGGGATTTTAAGCCATTCTTCTTGCAGGATAGTGGCCAGGTCACTACGTGATACTGGTGGAGGAAAACGTTTCCTGACTCGCTCCTCCAAAACACCCCAAAGTGGCTCAATAATATTTAGATCTGGTGACTGTGCAGGCCATGGGAGATGTTCAACTTCACTTTCATGTTCATCAAACCAATCTTTCACCAGTCTTGCTGTGTGTATTGGTGCATTGTCATCCTGATACACGGCACCGCCTTCAGGATACAATGTTTGAACCATTGGATGCACATGGTCCTCAAGAATGGTTGGGTAGTCCTTGGCAGTGACGCGCCCATCTAGCACAAGTATTGGGCCAAGGGAATGCCATGATATGGCAGCCCAAACCATCACTGATCCACCCCCATGCTTCACTCTGGGCATGCAACAGTCTGGGTGGTACGCTTCTTTGGGGCTTCTCCACACCGTAACTCTCCCGGATGTGGGGAAAACAGTAAAGGTGGACTCATCAGAGAACAATACATGTTTCACATTGTCCACAGCCCAAGATTTGCGCTCCTTGCACGATTGAAACAGACGTTTGGCATTGGCATGAGTGACCAAAGGTTTGGCTATAGCAGCCCGGCCGTGTATATTGACCCTGTGGAGCTCCTGACGGACAGTTCTGGTGGAAACAGGAGAGTTGAGGTGCACATTTAATTCTTTAATCCTGTTGGATGTGGTTCGTCCTTCTTGGTGGTATGCTGACATTACCCTGGATACCGTAGCTCTTGATACATCACAATGACTTGCTGTCTTGGTCACAGATGCACCAGCAAGACGTGCACCAACAATTTGTCCTCTTTTGAACTCTGGTATGTCACCCATAATGTTGTATGCATTTCAATATTTTGAGCAAAACTGTGCTCTTACCCTGCTAATTGAACCTTCACACTCTGCTCTTACTGGTGCAATGTGGAATCAATGAAGACTGGCTACCAGGCTGGTCCAATTTAGCCATGAAACCTCCCACACTAAAATGACAGGTGTTTCAGTTTCATTGTCCAACCCCTGTATGTGATCTTGTTTTACTGGTTATGATGTGCATAGAACCTCACAAATAGATATTCACAGCAAACCGAGGTAATTTAGATATAGTAAGACTTCATTGTTGCTCCTTTTATTAAAAATAGTTTGATTGACTTGGCCTGTTGACTCACAGGGTATCTTTAATATTTGGTTTGGAAATAATTCAAACAATTAAGATGCTCATTAAATGCAATATGCTCTAGTAAATACACATTTTATTCAGATTTAATGGCGAATCAGGTGTTAAAATAAACTGAATATGGTACACAGCAAATGAATAAAGGACAACGTCTGAACACTGAGACACTTTATAGTCTCTGATATTCAGAGTTCATTCATTCACTTTCTCCTGATGCACAGCTAAATTAGAGTTTTGGTCCATTCAGGCCTCCATACATTGCTAGCGTTATTCTCTAGTGTCATTTAGGAAATAAATAAAAACATGACTGTCAGAGGAAGGGGGGCCCACAAGAGGAACACTGATGTTTTGTCATGTTCTCACGCTCACTGCTCTTTGTGTGTGCGTCCGCACGGCGATATAGTTACTCTCCCTCTATGGTAAATTGAGGGGCGGCTATGTTTGCAGGGGACAGCGCCCCCTCTGGATAATGATGGGAAAAATGCTGCAGTTTGGAAAGAATTTAAGGACTGATTGTTTTGCCCTTTTGTGTCCGTTTTTGTTTCTTTCTCAGATCTGTGACTTTGGCCTGGCACGGATAGCCGATCCATTGCATGATCACACTGGTTTCCTCACCGAGTACGTAGCCACACGTTGGTACAGAGCCCCAGAAATTATGCTCAACTCAAAGGTATGGGTCAAACTCATGCGTACGGTTTTGGTATTTGACTGGCACGTTCATAAAATTTAACTGCACAGGTTTGTTTTTCAGGGCTACTCAAAGTCTATTGACATATGGTCAGTGGGCTGCATTCTGGCTGAGATGTTGACCAACAAGCCCATCTTTCCTGGGAAACACTACTTGGACCAACTAAACCACATACTGGGTGAGAATACAGCCATGATGGGGGGGGGGGAAGCTAATAAGCACCTATACTGAACAACTTCTGTGTGTGCAGGCATACTTGGTTCACCATCTCAAGAAGATCTGAACTGCATCATTAACCTGAAGGCTCGGAACTACCTTCAGTCCCTGCCAGAGAAACCCAGGATTCCCTGGGACAGGCTCTTTCTAAAGGCAGAACCAAAAGGTAAAGCAACATACTATGACTACTATTAATACTAGAAGAGATTTGGAAAATGAGAATGGATACAACAACCATTTGTGCATGGTAGAGGCTGGTTAATGAAAACTCTTCATTCTTCTTTGAAGCCTTGAATCTGTTGGGTCGCATGTTGACATTTAACCCCAACAAGCGCATCACTGTGGAAGAGGCCCTGGGTCATCCTTACCTGGAGCAGTACTATGATCCCACCGATGAGGTAAAAACATGTCTTATAAGGAGATTTTATCCTTTTTTTGCACCTTTTTGCTTTCAATTGTCAATGCTTTGTAATTTATGATGGTTGGGTTTAATTCCATGTCAGAAGCAAAGAAATTTAATTTGTTTGTTAAAAAAAAAGTGAAAGCGCGAACGCAGCTGAAAGTTGCAGGTTGCCAAACAGTGATGCCGTTTGTGATGACAGGAACATCTTGACATGTGAAGGGGCATCAATGAATAACACAATGACCACTCAAAATATCTCAAAGATTTATTTGGTCATTTGTACATTGAGGAGGAGAACTTCAGGGGTTTAGAGGCTTCTCAAACCTGCACCCTACAGGGGCATTTAAGAACATGTGGTGGCAATTCCTCTCTGCCTGTAATACACCACTGTGGGGAAACCACCTTATAACAAAAATTTTTAATATTTAAATAACATTTCCTAGTAACAGTTTAATTCCTGCTCCAGTTCTGACCAGCATATTTACTCTGAGGATGGGATGTTTCAATGTAATGACTGCCACACCAAAATCACCTACCTCTTATTGTGCAAAACGGATGCAGTGAACGGAAGCAGCTAAAAGTCTCTGTTAAGTTTTGAGCCATAAGAGTTTAACTCCACTACAGTAAAGTATTCGTAGGACACTTTCAGTCACGTCACACAAACTCTGGACATTAATCGTTGGTTTCCTCATAACATCATTTTTATGCCATTAAGATTCGCTTCAAGCTGATCCTACATGTAGGGTGGTTGGACAGGAAGTCACAAATACAAATATACCACTTTTATTTCACTGAAACAATGAGGAGGGGGTGTTGCAGGTAAAGCTAATCATTGTGGTAGTAAACATGCAGGGAAGCATTTGGAGAACATGGTTGTTGATTTAATTTAACAAAACATTCCACATCATTCTGACAGAACAGAGTAAGTAAAAACCGTTGTAAAACTAACCTAAGAAAACTTTTGATCACAAGACCTGCAGCTGCTTTAATGGTCTGGCTGTTGACTGTGCTAGAACTGGCATGAACTCTGCCTTGGGCTGTTTCTTTCTTTAAGGCCAAAATTCCAATTATTATATAAACCTGTGGCGAAATGTTTGTGACTGAGGCTGTTTTTGTTGGGTGAGGACAAAAATCCCCCTTTTTACCTTTTTGCTATGCTTCCTACATTGAAGGTCTTTGGAGAAAGTAAGGAGTGCCCACTCCTTCTCTTTTCTGTGTTTCCAATAAGCAGCCACACATCCACTTGACCCATTCCTGTTAGAAAAGAAGAAAATAATCTTCTTTCTGTTCTGCTGCCCTCAGTGGTTCCAGATGCCATCAACCACCTAAGCTAGCTTATACCATTCCAGAGAGGCATGGTTCCAAAGACTTTTTGTGTCAGTAAAGTGGATTTAGGACCTGGATTTAATTGTAAGTCGTTCAGCTTGGTCAGGGAAACCTCTTAGCTGTGCATTGAGTATTTAGTTTGATCAGCAGATCTGCTTATGAAAGGTCAATAGAATATTGCAACCATTATACACCTTTTAATACTGACTGCATTGGTTCATAATTTTTACTTTTGTTCTTGAAAGGCTCTTTACTTTAACTTAATACATATTTCAAATCGGTGTATGAACAGAGGATTTAATATTATAATGCTGCCTTTAAAGTTCATAGTTGCCTTTCTTTCAATTATAAATCAGGTGAAGAGTATTTTTAGTCCCTGTTTTTAACGTCGTTCTCTGTGTTCTGGTGTTAGCCCATAGCAGAGGAGCCATTTGATTTCAGAACAGAACTGGACGATCTTCCCAAGGAGAAGCTGAAGGAAATGATCTTTGAAGAAACGGCTCGTTTCCAGACGACCAGCCAGATCAGCTGAGGCACAGGTGCATGAGGAACACACAGTCATGGATGGTAGTTTTAGATTCAATGCAAAATCAATCCATAGTCTCATTAAATGAACTGACTGAATTTTTCTTTCACACTTCTCTGTATTCACCTCCCTTTGCTCTGATACCCCTAAATCAAATCCACTGCAACTGATTCCTTTCAGAAATCACCTAATTAGTAAATCCAAGTATAAATCCAGCTTTTCTGTGAAGGCCTCGGAGGTTTCTTAGAGAACATTAGAGAACAGAAGACTAGCACCGCTCACTATCCCGACTGAGAAACATGGTGGTGGCGTCAGCATGCTGTGGGGATCATTCCTTTTAGTAGAGATGGAGGAAGGTGGTCACAGTTGACGGGAAGAGGGCTAGGTGCAGGACAATCCTGAAACAAACCTTGTTCACCTTCCAGCAGGACGATGGCCCTAAACACCAGAGCTACAACAGCATGGGTTCGGCCGGAGCGTATTCATTTGTTAGTATGGCCCAATCCAAGTCTAGACTGAAATCCAATTGGGAATCTGTGCAAGACTTGAAAATTGATATTTACTGACATACTCCAACCAATCTGACTGAGTCTGAGTTATTTTAAAAGAAGAACGAGCAAACATTGCCGCTAGAGACAAACCTGAAAAACAGTTGTAACAAAAGACGATTATGCATAGTTTTGGCTCAGGGGGAGATTAATACGAAAGCATGTCACAGTTTTCGGTTTTTTATTTGCAAAAGCCACGTATCATCAGAACTAAAGCATTGAAGTTTGTGGTTGTAATGTGACAAAATATGATAAGGTTGTGCTGTATGTGCACTCACAAGACTCAGGGAAACAAGGGAAATCTCTGCTGTCTGTCTGTGTTTCCAAGCATGAATGCACAACCGACAACTGTATTATCTTTACTCTTGGTGTGCTGTTAAATTTCACTAAAACAAGGAAAAGTTGAACATCCTGTTCTTTAAATAGCTATAGGTCAGATTGGAAAACCTGTGCTTGTTCAGCTGCTAAAAAGTTTGAGAATTAGATGGTAACTGTTTGTTTTTCTTTGTTTCTTTCTTAGTTTTAGCAAGTTATTATAGTTGCAGCGAGGCTTGTAGCCGGAAGACTCCGAGCGATATGCTAAAACGGAAAGAAAAGTGTATCCTCAAGAAACCAACAAAAATTGAAGACAACAAATACAAAAATTGACCTGCTTATCTTTGCATTTCTATTGTAACACAGAGCTAAGTATAAAAATTGATTGCTGTTACTGAGCGGGATGTAGTGTGTCCAACTCGTACTGTTTTTGTTTTGCCCATGTTGGACTCTTCACTCACCACACATGTTTTGTTTTTACCTTGTTTTTATGATGCTTATTACTGTTCTGGCTTGTCTGGCACCTTCGACAGTAACTCCTGTCCTCATCTAACCCTCCATGTCAGGTTGCTGATGTTTCTGAGCTCATCTGTCATCTATGTACCACACTACTGTATAAACCAACTCCATAACGCTCCTGATTTATGTGAATGAGTTACTGCTTGGAATATTTGAGTTCTTAAAGACCAAGGGTAGAGATGCGAACTAGGTGCGTGCATATGCATACAGAATATACAGGATTTTCTAGTTATTTTTTTAAATGTGCTTGACAGTTTTTGTTTGTAAAGTAGTATTTGGTTCAGGCTTGTGTGAGTATTTTTTTTTTTTAAGTCTTTTTTTATTTTAGACAGATTTGAGGCTTTTAGTGGCATGTTGGCAGGATTTCTTTTCCTCCTTTTTCTGTAGAAAACCCTGATGAATGCATGCATTCCTGAAATACAAAGTGGCGAAGAGATCCAAGGAAAAAAAAAAAAAAAGATATGCACAACTCGCCCTAAGACCAAGAACCCTGAAGGCTCCCTCATGGATCTGCATCATGAAGTATAGAAGAGAGGCTCATTAGAATATTGCAGCTGTGATACCAAAGTCCCATTTTTTTTTTTCTCTCGTTTCCTGATGAGGAACTATTGTGTTTTTTTTGGGTTGTTGTTTTTTTTTTTTTTTTGCACTCCTTTGCTTGGACATGCATAACTACGTTTAAACCTTTTTTTTCCTGTGTTACGTTAGATTCCAGTAAGGGCTGTTGTCACGGCCAAATGAAGCGTTCTTTGATGAAACTGACTCCCGTCATATTATAAAAACACACATTCTGCTTCTCCTTGCCTCAGGACAGCAGTTGCATTACTTTTTTTTTTTATCTTGGTCCTTTTCACGTCAAAGCTTAAGTGAAGCAAAATTTTCCCACTGAATCGTGCCACTGTGCATTCTTGCACAACACAATGCATGGTGGAATGCACTTGGCTGTTGGTGCTTCAAGCGACGGTTATGATTTTTGTTTTCCTGCATATACATGCCAGACCTATTGCTCATTGCCCAGAAAATGATTAATGGGTTTTATATGTGCACAGACAAGTAATTATCATTGCATTGTAGTTTTGTGCTACATACCAGTGGGCCTAAGTTGCTTCTTAATATTTGCATTGTTTTGCGTAACAGAGAGTGCTGATTTCTTGCTCTCTCTGTTTCTGTAACTTTCTCTCCATGCATCTTGTTCAGCTCTGCTCATCAAGCCCGCTGATTTGGACCACCTACTGCTTTGCGGAGCACCATTCACAGGCTCTTATAAGTCCACGCCATTTGATTGTGGGGAATTTGTTTTTGCTGGTTGTGCTGGGAAAAGTAAGAAGAGAAGCCTGCAGAGAAAGGAACTGGACCAAAACAGCACAGTGGACCTTTCATGCAGACCTCCCTGGCCTCATCTTCATCATCTGTTTTTAAGTCTCTGATTCGAGGTGCATCCGTGGCTGTTTTCTCAGAAGCCATAACCAGCACTCTGGGATAGGTGGGAGGCTTTTTTTTTTCTTTCCACTTCCAAATTGTCTCGCCATGCTTTACTCAAAGGGCTGCCTCCTTATCCTCCTCTTCGCCTCTCTGCTTGTGGTCTGAAGCTGTTCCCCTTGGTTCTGCTGAAGGCAGGCCCAATCCCGACTCAATCAGCAAGTCTGCACTTTGTCTCTCAAGCCATGCGCCCTCTGTCTTCGTTCCCTCCGTTTTGAGGTTATTTAAGCCACTCCCCCCACCCCCCCATTTCTTGTCTCGTACTCGTAGAGCTTTACGTTCGGATTGCTGTGTGTGTTTTGCAGAAATGTACGTCTGTATTAAGACTGTTTGTGTATCTGCACTGTCAAGCCAAGACTTCTGGATCATTTCTCTGTGTGTTTTTAATCCACCAGATTTATTCTTGGTGTTGCACATACACGCCTCTTAGTTTTTTGGTTTTTAAATGTCTTCCCTCCTAACAAGCCACCTGACCAAACATTTTACTAGGGAATACACTCCTACACACATGCTCTCTGTCTTTCCCAAGGGTTGTATCCCAGTGTGTCTCTGCATTCCCACTGTATCAACAAGTTTAAAGGCCTGCCCATCTCAAACCCTGTTTGCAGATGTTGTTCTTAAATGGCTGTTCTTAATATTAATGCTATTTTATTGGTGATATCCGTTTCTTTTTTACATAAAAGGGAGCTAAGAGATTTGTATGTGTTTTCTCTTATAGCCATGATTATTATTATTATTATTATTATTATTATTATTATTATTGGAAGTGTTTTAAGTCTTATTGAATCGCATAATATTTTTTTTTAATTTTGCCCAACCAGATTGTATAAAGATTTATTTTAAGATGTTTTACTGAGATTGTCAAGGAGATATGAGTTATTGAGAGTTATAGTCTGTATATGCTGTGGGTATTATTAATTAATTGATTAACAAAAACAACATTATATACATGTAATTAAATAAAATTTCATCATGCTGTTAAGCTTGTCATGTTTTTATTCTGATTCTGCTTTTTTTGGTCATACTTGAATGTTTTAGATCCTCAGACAGATTTTATCAGACAAAGATGACCAGGATAAATGAAAAATGTGAAATTACTTTGAGTAACCACATTTTATAAAAAGTTCATTTAAATTTCATCAGCCTCACCCAGGACTAATAACTGCCAGAACTGTAGAATCAAGAAATCACGTAAATTGAACCTGTATGACAACCTGAAATAGACTACAAGAACTAAAAAGCAACATGTAATGCCCCGATCTTTCCAACAGGACACAGTTTGGTGTCCAAGGCCACAAATGTAACAATCATGTTCTGTCCAGATGCAGTAAAGCTGGAATTCACCTTTGCCCATCCAGATAATGTGAACTTGGACTCACCAGCGACTGAAGTATTTTGTTCTATGCAAAGTGAGACGGGGATATACAACCCCAATTCCACTGAAGTTGGGACGTTGTGCAAAAACAGAATACAATGATTTGTAAAGCATGTTCAAAAATTGAATACACTATAAAGACAATATATTCAATATTCAAACTGGTCAACTTTATTGGAATTGGTGTTTGTGTAGAACTTGGAGTTGTGGGAATGCACATTTCCATCTAAAAGCCAATTTACCTTTCCAGCTGTTCTGCATTCCTGCTTCATTTGCAGCATGCCTCGACAAGGCTACTCCTACTCAAACATTGGTTAAATGTGAAATCTACGTACATCGTGTACTATTCCGCTTAAAAACAAATGGGCCAAATGTCAAAAGCATGAGTCTGCGAATGTGAGACAATGCTGGACGCTCAGGTTGTCCTGCAGTGAAAAGCTTCCTCTGTTTTGGCTTGTCACCAGCTTGCTGCAGCATTTTAAAGCACTCTGTAGTTGTTGCAACGCTGCATTTTTTGTTGCATTCAAGCTGAACACTGTACTGCACTTTGCTGGCTTTCTAGTTAATGTAGAGTTTTCAGTGATCAAAACATGCACCTTTCTTAATCACTTTTTAAAGCTCATGTCTACCAGTGCCCTGGGCCCTTTAGACAAATGCACATGAAGGAACTTGCTGCGCTCTCCGAGAGGAGTATCACGTTCTCGGGCTAAATTTATGAAATCCTACCTCAAATAATCTCAGCAGTTCTACAGGATGAGGTCATGTTGAAGTGCATTGAATACGATTGTAGTGGCAGTGTGTTCACGGTGAAGCAAAACAAAAGAAAACCTGGAAATGTGCTGACAAATGGGCATCAGAAAGGTATGGCACACAACGTCCCTCCCTGCCAGCTGAACAGAAGAGAGGCCAATGGATTACGAGCTAGTGCTTCATTAACTCCAGTCACCAGTCTGTCAAGCTTCTGAAGTTTGCGGACGACACCCCCCATGATCGGACTCATCTCTGATGGTGACGGGTCCGCGTACAGATGGGAGGTGGACATCTGTTGGACTGGTGCAGCCAGAACAACCTTGAGCTCAACGCTCTAAAGACAGTGGAGATGTTGTGGACTTCAGGCAGAACCCAGCCCCACCTGCCCCATCACCCTCTGTGACTCCAAATTGACACTGTGGAATCTTTCCGCTTCCTGGGAACCATGCATCTCCCAGGATCTCAAGTGGGAGCCAAACATCAGCTCCCTCATCAAGAAAGCCCAGCAGAGGATGTTCTGCCGCGGCAGCTGAGAAATTCAACCTGCCAAAGACTATGATGGTGCACTTCTATCCAGCCATCATTGAGTCCATCCTCACCTCCTCCATCACCATCTGATACGCCGCTGCTACAGCCAAGGATAGGGCAGCTGCAGCGTGTCATTCGGTCTGCTGAGAAGGTGATGGCTGCAGTCTACTGTCGCTCCAGGAACTGTACACCTCCAGGACCCTGAAGCGGGCAGGGAAGATCTGGCTGATCCCTCCCACCCCCGGTCACGACTCTTTGAGACCTCTCCCCTCTGGCAGGAGGCTGCGGTCCCTACGGACCAAAACCTCACCGCCACAAGAACAGTTTTTTCCCATCTGCCACCCAGCCTGGTTAACAAAGCCGAGAACCACCCTGACACTCTCCCTTTCCCCCACACCCCCCCCTTTTTTTGCTGACAGGACACCTGTAACTTGTAACTCTATGCGTTACATTAACAGTTCAGCTTGGACTCCTGCTTTACTTGCACTGCGTACTTGCACAATGATCACCTGCACTGTTGTATTGCTCTTGCTCTTATACTGCTCTATACTTACTCTCACCACTTAAAACTGTACACATATATTCTATCTTATATTGTAGATATGTTTATACTGTTAATTTGTATTGATTGCACCGACTACGCCAAAACAAATTCCTTGTATGTCCAAAAACGTACTTGGCAATAAAGCTTATCTGATTTGATTCTGATTCTGATTCTGATTCTGAACTTATGTTTACAGCTCTGGTTACAGAAATCCTGGCACTTTGATATATATACATGTGACACAGAAGGTGGGACATATTCTTTCAGTCTTACTAGTCTGTCCAGTTTTTTTTCCTCCTATTTCTCAACAGGCAGCTGGACCGTACCTGTCTTCTCATGATCTTTCACATCTGATCACTCATTAACAAGAGCTGATGGTCTGATTGCTAGTTGCTACACAAGAAAACACCCATCTACACAATTTTTGGTGAAAACCTTCTCTGTGAGAACTTTCCGAGACTTTCTGGATTTGCTTGAAGGAAAGGATGAGCATGTTTCTGTGCCTTGTCGCCCCTCAGTTGGGATTATACGCATTGATCACGAAGTATCTGCTGAAGAACCCACACCATCTCCACTGGAGGAAGCAAACAGCTTTCTACTGCACTCACATTTCACATCGAGGAGGTAAGAATGGGGCTGTGGAGGGCTGCCAGTAGGAGGGATCCATGATCCAGTGGATTACCGTCAGCTGCTCATCTGAAGTAATCTGATCTAAGGGAGATCAAGAAGACAAAATGATTGAGATCCTGAATTGTTTGCTATTAAAATACTTTAAATAGTTGTAGGCTTATTTCAAAGATGGTTTGACCACATTGCCGTGTAATCACAGGGAGGTGCATTTCATTGACTTTTATGGTTTTGCGTTTTTGAAAACTGATTGTATTTGTATTTATTGGATATTTAAGGTCAATAAATGAGAATTATGTTTTTTCCTAAATAGAGTACTCTGCTGCTCAGATTTGGTTTTGGCTTCTCTGGTTGTTTTTAGGATCAGGAGAGAGGATAGAAAGCACCATTGAGGCATTCACAAAGTGAGAACTACTTCTCATGAGTCAAGTTATAGAAGAAGACTGATGTCCACTAAAACAGGAATACACACAGGCTCAAATATAGGCATACACCCTCACTAATCTTGTTGTTAAATGTAAATGGTTGCATAGAAACTGTGCACTTTTTGTAGCCATCAACAAGCATCTGGCATAATTTTGAAATGATCGTAATCCACACCTCTTAATTTAAATTTATTAGCTTCCTGGCATGGATAGGGCTTTTAAACATATTCCAGCTATTTTCACAGCAGCTGAGGTCTGCTCAATTCCTGAAACTTAATGTTAGTCAAGTTTTCCCATTTAAAACCAGTTTCGAAACCAGATTCAATGTATGTTTGGGATTACTGGGTTGCATCCAAGCTTCAACCATCTGACTGAAACTCTCAACCACAGCTAAAAGGGAAAGTGGTAAGGATGTTCAGGAACAACCCAGGAACCACCAAGACTTAAGCCTGCCATGAACTGGAAGATCCTTCAAACCATAATGTCACTCTCCCAAAGTGAAATGAAATTCAAAACGCCACACCCCCAAGCCCATCTGAAACTTCTAGCTACCCACACAGACAAGGCAGCTGCAGTGTGGAGAAATTTATGGTCAGACAAAAAAGATAAAACTCTTTCACCAAAAATGACAGAAAGTATGTTTGAAAGACTCAAGGTGATGCTTTCAAGCCTAAGAAAACTGTATCAGCTGTCAAGAATGGTGAAGGCGGCATCATGAGACGCTTGCCAGATGCTTGTTGATGCAACACAAACTATGTGTTTTCTCTGTAAACTGTGGAAGGACATATATCCAAAGTGTTGTGTGTGTTGGTATATATATATATATATATATATATATATATATATATTATTAGTACAGACCAAAAGTTTGGACACACCTTCTCATTCAAAGAGGTGTCTTTATTTTAATTCATTGTCCAACCCCTGTATAAATACAGGGGTTGGACAATGAAACTGAAACGCCTGTCATTTTAGTGTGGGAGGTTTCATGGCTAATTGGACCAGCCTGGTAGCCAGTCTTCATTGATTGCACATTGCACCAGTAAGAGCAGAGTGTGAAGGTTCACTTAGCGGGTAAGAGCACAGTTTTGCTCAAAATATTGAAATGCACACAACATTATGGGTGAATGATCCAAAAAACATAAAAACACAGCTGTCCAAATCACAGGCAAAAATTAAATGTGCACTCAACTCTCCTGTTTCCAACAGAACTGTCCGTCGGGAGCTCCACAAGGTCAATATACACGGCCGGGCTGCTTATAGCCAAACCTTTGGTCACTCATGCAATGCCACCCGTCGGTTTCAATGGTGCAAGAGCGCAAATCTTGGGCTGTGGACAATGTGAAACATGTATTGTTCTCTGATGAGTCCACCTTTACTGTTTTCCCCACATCCGGGAGAGTTACGGTGTGGAAAAGCCCCAAAGAAGCGTACCACCCAGACTGTTGCATGCCCAGAGTGAAGCATGGGGGTGGATCAGTGATGGTTTGGGCTGCCATATCATGGCATTCCCTTGGCCCAATACTTGTGCTAGATGGGCGCGTCACTGGCAAGGACTACCGAACCATTCTTGAGGACCATGTGCATCCAATGGTTCAAACATTGTATCCTGAAGGTGGTGCTGAATTATATATATATATATATATATATATATATTTATATATATATATATTAGTACAGACCAAAAGTTTGGACACACTTTCTCATTCAAAGAGTTGTCTTTATTTTCATGACTATGAATATTGTAGCTTCACACTGAAGGCATCAAAACTATGAATTAACACATGTGGAATTATATACTGAACAAAAAAGTGTGAATCAACTGAAATATGTCTTATATTCTAGGTTCTTCAAGTAGCCACCTTTTGCTTTGATTACTGCTCCGCACACTCTTGGCATTCTGTTGATGAGCTTCAAGAGGTCGTCACCTGAAATGGTTTTCCAACAGTCTTGAAGGAGTTCCCAGAGATGCTTAGCACTTGTTGGCCCTTTTGCCTTCACTCTGCGGTCCAGCTCACCCCAAACCATCCGATTGGGTTCAGGTCCGGTGACTGTGGAGGCCAGGTCATCTGGCGCAAGCACCCCATCACTCTCCTTCTTGGTCAAATAGCCCTTACACAGCCTGGAGGTGTATTGGGGTCATTGTCCTGTTGAAAAATAAATGATGGTCCAACTAACACGCAAACCGGATGGAATAGCATGCCGCTGCAAGATGCTGTGGTAGCCATGCTGGTACAGTATGCCTTCAGTTTTGAATAAATCCCCCAACAGTGTCACCAGCAAAGCACCCCCACACCATACAACCTCCTCCTCCATGCTTCACGTGGGAACCAGGCATATCGAGTCCATCTGTTCACCTCTTCTGCGCCGCACAAAGACACGGTGGTTGGAACCAAAGATCTCAAACTTGGATCATCAGACCAAAGCACAGATTTCCACTGGTCTAATGTCCATTCCTTGTGTTCTTTAGCCCAAACAAGTCTCTTCTGCTTGTTGCCTGTCCTCAGCAGTGGTTTTCTAGCAGCTATTTTACCATTGAAGGCCTGATTCACACAGTCTCCTCTTAACAGTTGTTCTAGAGATGTGTCTACTGCTAGAACTCTGTGTGGCATGACCTGTTCACTAATCTGAGCTGCTGTTAACCTGCGATTTGAGGCTGGTGACTCGGATGAACTTATCGTCCGCAGCAGAGGTGACTCTTAGTCTTCCTTTCCTGGGGCGGGTCTCATGTGAACCAGTTTCTTTGTAGCGCTTGATGGTTTTTGCGACTGCACTTAGGGACACTTTCAAAGTTTTCCCAATTATTCGGACTGACTGACCTTCATTTCTTAAAGTACAGGTCCTTCTCAAAATATTAGCATATTGTGATGAAGTTCATTATTTTCCATAATGTCAGGATGAAAATTTAACATTCATATATTTTAGATTTATTGCACACTAACTGAAATATTTCAGGTCTTTTATTGTCTTAATACGGATGATTTTGGCATACAGCTCATGAAAACCCAAAATTCCTATCTCACAAAATTAGCATATCATTAAAAGGGTCTCTAAACGAGCTATGAACCTAATCATCTGAATCAACGAGTTAACTCTAAACACCTGCAAAGGATTCCTGGGGCCTTTAAAACTCCCATCCTGGTTCATCACTCAAAACCCCAATCATGGGTAAGACTGCCGACCTGACTGCTGTCCAGAAGGCCACTATTGACACCCTCAAGCAAGAGGGTAAG
>NC_061817.1:6314295-6325340 GCF_021462225.1 Girardinichthys multiradiatus | reverse complement strand
TATTAACCACTGTGGAGCGCCTCAGCGCTTCCTTAGGGGTTTCCAATTTGTCAATGCTTTCCCGACTATTTATAGAGAAAAAGAAGAAACCGCTTCCTCAAACTCTCCTTCATTGGACCAATAATGATCAAAACTGAATTGAAGCATACTAATATGTCTCCACAGTTTTAACTTTTTAAACCATACATGACTGAGGTATATGATTGTATAATAATGTGTGAGCAGCTATTTATCCACAACGTTTGTCTCTATGGTCCCTGTGTCTGCAACTGCAGGTGCATTTATTTGTTTGCAATAAAGAGGAAGACATCAAGACAGCATTTGAACTGGGAGCCAAAGGAGTCATGACTGATTATCCAACTCTGCTCACAAGTTACATCCGCAGACACAGGAGTCAGAATTGATCCCAACAACAAAAAACAACGGCAGTGTTCCAATGAAAAGATTACTACAGAAACACAAAAGACTGAAAGAAACACTGCCAGACGAAGGGGGAAATCCTTGCATCCAACCCTGACAGGACAAGCACCGGGTCATATTGCGACACAGCGAGCTGATCAACAAGAACAAGAGTTTCATTCAGTTCTGTAATCATGCAGAGCACTTCATCACTGCTGACAGTGTGATCATGTCTACTGTGTGTATATACTCAGATCAGTATGTAAAGAAACAATTAATGAGCATTGTCAGCATTGAATGTTTAACCAGCTGGAGCCTGTCACCTGACAACTATGATAAGACACTAAAACAAACACAGCTTTGTTTTGACTGGTTTTTTTCTGACATTATTGATTGGTTTAAAGGCATCTTTTGTGATTTTAGAAATAAAAAGGCAAAAAAATGCATTGAAAACAAGGGTAAAAGTACACTTCAGTGCTGCTGTACACTGCCTTGCAAAAGTGTTCATACCCCTTCAACTGTTTCAAGTTAGAACCACACAATTCAATGTGTTTTAAAATGTAATTTATAAAGCATGTTTAAAAAAAACAGCAAGTTTGCCCAAAGGCGCTGTACAAAAAAAAAAAAATAAATTAACCAAGACGTAAAACAGTTATTAAAAGATAATAAAAAGAGTATGTCAACTCACACAGGGCCAAATTCTATTTAAAAATAGATGTTTTTTTTAAAGAATCTTAAAAACAGGACCTAAAGATGTCTAATATTTAAGGGCAACATCTTGCAAAGTTTGGGTACCTCTCTACGTTTCCATCTAGTTTTTGGGACAGCTAAAAGCAGCTGGTCTAGACATGGCTGGAGTAAATGAGAGAGATGCAGAGGAGCAAGACCATTTAGGTGTTTATAAGCCAAGCGGCAGCAGTTTGAACAAGCTGAAGACGTAAAAGGGAAACTAGACTGACACCAGCATAAAGTGCATTGCAATAGTCGAGAAGAGTTGAAATAAAGGCATGTATGATTCTTTCCAAGTCATTCCTAGGCTAAACTGCCTTAGGTTTTGCTCTTTGCCTTAGCTGAAAGAAACTTGTTTGCAAAACTGAGGGGAGCTGTTTATTTAAATTTAAAATCCGAGTCCATAACTACTCCCAAATTTGTGACATGCTGTTTGATGTATGACTCAAGGGAACAATAAATAATAAGCGGGTTGCAGAAGGTACTATTAGGCCTGAACATAATAACCTTAACTGGAATTTTATCTTGTTACGGGTTCTCAGTTGGATTTAGTTTAAGGATTGTAATCATTCTTGAAGTGAAAAGTAGTCACCCAGGTAAACACTTAAGTAGGAATGTAAGTATTTGGTAAAAAAAAAAAATACTCAAGTACTGGTCACTGTTTGATCATAATATCTGACTGAAATTGTACAAAATGGTGTAATCATAACTCTAACCCTCCCATATAAAAATATATAACGTTTGGAGCAAATACATTTTTTTTAATAAAATAAAAAATAAGTAAAAATATTAATTCAAATGAATTTAGGAAGAAGAAATAAACATTTTCATATCATTTTGTCCCAACATAAAGCTTTTGAAACCAAACACCTACAGTAGGTAACATGTCAGAACTGTCATGATGAGTGTTGAGGTGGGACCCAAATGCGTATGAATATGATGAGAAGGATTTAATGACCAACAACCTTACAGTTAGATAAGATACAGGAACTCAGGCAGGTGAATAACAGGAACATGACAGGAGCATGGACTCATGTAGCAGTCAGGGTAACAAACAGGGTGACACAAGAGGAACTAGAGGCAAACAATGAAAACCAAAACTCAAATACTGAGGGAAGTGGAGTATAGACCAATGAACTTAGAGAGGAACTAATCAGGAGGGATATGAAACAGCTGGTGTCCAGTAACCTGACTGAGCAGAGTGCAGGAAGAAAACGGGGACATGTCTATTGAACAGAAACAGTAAACAATGAAACTAAACTAGGGGACATAACCAAGGGGAAAATATGCTTTATAAGGAAACATAAACTAAACATATCTACAACAAGAAACAAGGAAGTAACAAAACTAAACAGAAGGAATGTAAATAAACCCGAATTAAGAGAAAAGCACCTGGCTGAGCAGAAAGTAAACAAATACTGTAGTGGAATCTTCTTATCAAAGTGGGTAGAAGTTGACTCACAACAAGAGAAAATCCGGACTTTGTCTTTATTAGTTTATTCAAAGGCATTAAGCGTTTGAAGACCCTGTCACTGAGTTTAGTCAGTGAAGCAGAGCCACGATCAACATTTACACACAATATTTATACCAAACATAACAGTGTTATCTCAACTTCAAAGAGTCTGTGTTTTATGACCCCAGACCCTTCTCGGGTTCAGAGGTGACAAAGTTATCTAGGAACAAACCCATCTGCACATCACCCTAAAGCATGAGTTTTAACCATTAAACTTCTGATAATGGCTTTACAGATTCCTCCTCTAACACAGATGTTCTGAGGAGTGAGGTAACCTAAAGGTCATACACTTTGGAACACTTAATAAAAGAATTTCCATTACAATACAAAAACCTAACAGACAGATCCTGTGCAAAATAGAGAAATTACTGGAATTGAATAGAGCAGTACCCAAATTTTCCTGTGAAAGTGAAAGTTGAAATACTCTGAGGTGTACATTTTTTTCAAAAGGTTACTACCCACCTCTGCCTGACCCTGCTTTAAGATCAAGATTTCTCCCTGACCCGTCTGCTGTGTTCCTTGGTCTTTGTGGTTTTCTACCAAACCTCTGAGACATTCACAAAACAGCTGGATTTATACTGAAATTTAAATAAACACAGGCTTTTTCACTAATTAGCTGATTGTTGAAGGCAGTTGAGCGCACTGGATTTAATTCAGGGGTATCAGATTAAAAAGGGATAAAAAGAATACATGTCACACTTTAGTGTTGCAGATCATCGGGTCTGCTACGGGTTGCCCAACCAGTTATTAGGTTTAGAGGGCAATCACTTTTTCACACAGGTTAATGTAGGTTTGGATTGTTTTTCTCCCTTAATAATAAAAACATTCATTTCAAAACTGCCTTTTGTGTTTTTTTGTGTTGTCTTTGACTAATATTCTAATTTGTTTGATGATCTGAGATATTTCAGTTGACAAACATGCATAAAAATAAGAAATCTGGAACGGGGTCAAACACTTTTTCACACCACAGTACTTTTTGAACTTTAGTGTTGTTCTGTCACGTAAAATCCATGTCAAAAAAGAAAACAAAGCTGGTGCTTGTAACATCACAAAAAGTGAAACCATTCAAGGGCTGTGAATACTTTTGCAAGGAACTGAACATGCACACACATACAGGGTACTGTTATAATGACACTATACATCTGCATTTTATCCCATTTTTCTACCTAATGGTTAACATGTGCAATGAATGTCACCTGCTTCCCTGTTCTCCCAGGCCAAAGTCCAGCAGTACTGCAACAATGATAATCAATCCGTCTGTTGGTGAAACAAAGGCTGGATTTTTCTTAACCATTTGCCTATGCTGAGTTGTTTGACAACAGAGTTAAAAACCAAATCTAGCTCTTTGTCATATTAGTTCCAAAGAGAGAAGCTTTGAATCAGTCAAAATATCTATAAACTGATGTCATTTGTAATATTCCTTATGATTTAAGTGGCTTGTTGTCTTCGTGTTCCTCTAAATCAACTGTTTGTCATGTCACATGTCTAAGCTTTCAACTGGTAGTATGCTGAACAACAGAAACTATGTGAAGTGCTAAAAACTGGTGCTGCAAATGTTCGACTCAATAAGAAGGCCATCAATAAAAGAATATCATCTGTTTAGCCCAGGTTTGAGAGAATTAAATGGAAATTAAGCTCATAGAGCAATGACTTTATAACTGACATAAAAGGCTTATATGTCTTTCGATCAATGGAAACTTCTTAGTAGGTTTTGGGAAGAGCTTTTTATGGATTTGACATTTTTTGAAATTCTTTTTAGTCAATATGTTGTCTTTGAATGACTGAAACTGACAAGCAGTAAAAGTTCTGTTAATGCCCATCTGGCTTGATCGGGTGTTAATAGAACATAGATGGCTTGTGTTGTTGTGTTGAGGCTTCTGTTGATGTGCTGTAGCATTTGTATTAGTTGAACTGTCTGGGCCATCATATATTTTTTAGTTGAAAGTGAATTTTTCCAGGTTTTTAGTCAGAATTACAACTGGGAAAGTTGGAGCTCACTGAGTACTCACCAACTTTGTTATCCAATATGGTTGCAGAGTATATAGAACACAGTGAAAGTTGCCTTTATAAGCAATTTATTAACACTTCTGTTTATATTAGATCAACCCAGTAGCACACATATTACTGTACAATCTCTATTTCTAAACATGTTCCTTTAGTGTTCTAATACATTAATTAAGTGAAATACATTGTCGCACATTGTGTAAATAATAAGAACCAAAACAAAATGCGAACTCAGTGTTTTCAGAGTTGCAGACTCTGAGACAAAATGATCACAGCATACACCAAAAGCCTGAGTACAGTGACACTTGCTTGTGACTTCAATGTGTTTTTTGTTTGATTTAATATACAGTTAGGGCTAAAATTATTATTACAATTGGTAGATTTAGGTTTAAAGTAATAATTTTATTTCACCACTGTCCGAGCTACCGCACGCTGTTGGCGGTCAGACGCCTCGGAGTTCCTCCGGTCCTTGGTCCCCAGAAGCAATCACACACTTTATCTAACACTGACTCTTCAAGGAACGACTCTCAACCAGTTTCTAACTTTTAGCTCTTTTAATCTAAATTAAGGCAGAAGAATGTTTACAGAGATCAGCGCTGAGGCTCCCATCTCGGACTGTCACCGTCTGTTAGAGGATGACGAAAAGCCTCGATAGAAGGTCACATGTAGTTTTATATCTGGCACTCCAATGCAATGGATGTGCTCTCCCTCAATGATTATCAGTAGACTATGTGTCACCATTGTGGTGTCTATCTGTTAGATTGTGTAGTAGCTGGTGTCCATACTTAATCTAAGTGTGATGTAGGTTTCTAATCAACCCAGTTATACCGGCTACTCCACTATCAAACCCAGTGCCCCAGCTTCAGGTCATTCATGACAACCCTTGGGCCATTTATCCTTGTAATGTGTGTCAATGAGCATTATTGTCCTATTCTAACAAAAGGGAAACATTAGAACTTATGTTTTATATTACTATGGTATGAATGAGAAAAACAGCTGAGTCATATTAATAAAGGTTATTCCTAACACCACGTTTCTTTTGACTAGAAGCACTATTAACGTTTTGCATGGCTCTGCTATAGTCTCTCCAGGACGCCCTCCATTCTCAAAGATTTGGAGCTCAATATCACCAAAGATAATGTTCAAAATAGCAGTGGAAACATGCAAAAAGCTTAATTATTGAGAAGAGCATTAATAATTTTTACATGAATTTTTTTTTATCTAAATCTAAATAAAAACATGAATTTGGTTTTCCTGCTGGAGTCCAACATGCACCGGGAACAGGTCCGACTTAGTGCCGGCAATGCGAACCAAAGTCCAGCTCCACTTGTACAGAGACCAGATGACCCCTAATAAAGGGCCTCCGACTCCATACTCCTGGAGCACCCCCACAGGGCATCACGAGGGACACAGTCGAATACTTTCTCCAGGTCCACAAAGCACATGTAGACCAGTTGGGCAAACTCCCATGAACCCTCGAGTACCCTGTAGAGGGTATAGAGCTGGTCCAGTGTTCCACGGACGGGACAAAGACCACACTGCTCCTCCTGAGCAGTGTGGTCACCAGTCCTGTTCATAACTTTTATGGACAGGATTTCTAGACGCAACCAAGGGCCGGAGGGGGTCTGGTTTGGGAACCAGTGGATTTTGTCTCTTCTTTTTGCAGATGACGTGGTCCTGCTGGCCCCCTCTAGCCAAGACCTACAGCATGCGCTGTGGCGGTTCGCAGCTGAGTGTGAAGCGGCTGGGATGAGGATCAGCTCCTCCAAGTCCGAGGCCATGGTACTCGACCGGAAAAGGGTGGCTTGTCCTCTTCAGGTTGGAGGGGAGTTCCTGCCTCGAGTGGAGGAGTTTAAGTATCTCGGGGTCTTGTTCACGAGTGAGGGGAGGAATGGAGCAGGAGATCGACAGATCCATCTGTGTGGCTGCCACAGTAACGGGGGGCGCTGTGCCGGTCCGTTGTGGTGAAGAAAGAGCTGAGCCGAAAAGCGAAGCTCTCGATTTACCGGTCGGTCTACGTTCCTACCCTCACCTATGGCCATGAACTTTGGGTCATGACCGAAAGAACGAGATCACGGATACAAGCGGCTGAAATGAGCTTCCTCCGTAGGGTGGCCGGGCACTCCCTTAGAGATAGGGTGAGGAGCTCGGCCATACGGGAGGAGCTCGGAGTAGAGCCGCTGCTCCTCCACATCGAGAGGAGCCAGTTGAGGTGGCTCGGGCATCTATACCGGATGCCTCCTGGACACCTTCCTCGGGAGGTGTTCCAGGCACGTCCCACCGGGAGGAGGCCCAGGGGACGGCCCAGGACACGCTGGAGGGACTATGTCTCTCGGCTGGCCTGGGAACGCCTTGGGTTTCCCCCTGGAGGAGCTGGAGGTGGTGTCTGGAGAGAGGGACGTCAGGGTGTCTGCTGAGTCTGCTGACCCCGTGACCCGATCCCGGATAAGCGGAGGAAGACCACGACGAGGTTTTTCTAGTGATTCTCTATTTACATTGTTTTATTATCTTTTGAGAGGTATCGGCTAATTTCCTATCAGAAACAAACCTCTTGGCTGACTGAAAATAATTTTACATCTAAATCCACCAGGGCCTTATATCATTCTAATCTTAACTTTATTAGATATTTAATAAAATTGCATTAAGAATATAAAGTTGATTGAACAATATCAGTACATAAAAACTTGCCTTCCTTATGAAGCTAGAGCAAGCCCTAAGTATAGAACAGTTTGAGAGTAGAAAGATCGGACTCTTCTTGTCAGCACAGCCACAACATCCGAATCCTGGAAACGAATCGGACTTTCCATCACTAAAGACAACCCAACATTTATGAAAGTGGATCGAAAAGAAAGCCTTTTGATAGCCATAAAAGGCTCATGTGAAGCCGAAGCTGATTGGTTGACCCACATTCTAAACGTCTTTTGTGAGTTGTGATTGGTCGACGGAGGTTTGTTTTGCAGCCTTCACCCTTCCTCCATCTGCGTGCTTTCATAAACAAACAACATTTTTGTTCCGCAGGGAACGCATTGCCCTCTGGTCTATCACCCTGACAACATTGTCCGAATCCCGGCTCCTGCTTTTGAAAAAGTCGTGGAAGGACGTTGTTTTCGAGTCGGAACAGAACGCGGGCTCCTTTACAACAACAATCAGAGCTGGGTTTTCGTCCCCAACCGTCAGCGCGTGGAGGGCTGTAGCACCGAGCCGAGCTAAAGGCTGGACTTCACGTCCTAATATTTGCTCTTTGTTTCTGCTTTTATACTGTCAGCCACTGTAGACCGTCGTAGAACAGCTTCGGTTTTAGCAGGTGAGTGAAAACAAATGGAAACATTTAATCCATCTTCGCTACAGTACCGACTTTGCGCAGCTAGCATGCTAGTGATCTCCTTTGTATTTAATTTATGTTTTGACCCATGAGACGCTTATCAGTGTGAAAACAGCTCTGCATATCAAAAACGGACTAACTGGTGGCTTTATTGGGCCAAAGATTGGTTGGGCAAATGGTTTTGAAACAGGAAGAGGGCATGCTGAACTATCTTTGCCTGTTTGGTCTTGTTGATAAAAGATCATAGAACTCACTGCTAATTGAATGCAAATGCGAATTGCTTCTATACTTCAGAAAAAGAGAAATTTTCGTTTTTTTAATTGAAAATGAGACCGACAAAATGTGGAAATTGAGAAATGCTTACTACATTTGACCTTTCAACATAGTTCCTTCAGTTTAGATTGTGAGGAAGCTTAGATATCAAAATTCTAGCATTGTTAGAGATGAACTGATCAGGTTTTACATGGCCAATACGTATTTATATATTTTATTTCCTGTTTGATCTAAAACTTCCATCTTCAAAAACCCCGAAACAGTTTTTTTTAATGTCTTTTTCATGTTATGGTCTTTAAAACCAGACATTGGAACTGGTCAAATCAAAACACAACTTCTGAGAAAATTGGAAATCAATGTAGGCCAGGAATAGTTGATCAGTGCATCTTTAAATCAATTAATAACCAAATATGCACCGATCAGGCTTTCCTAAGAACAGGTTTTCTTTTAGGTCTGAGCTGCAGATTCTGATTATTATTTAAAAAGTTAATGGAAGTACATGTTGTTGTCGGTTGATGTGGTGTTTACAGTCGGTTATTGAACATGGTAAACAAATTGGAATTGTCTTTTAACCTGCTGATCACATCAGATCCGATCAAAGGAAAACTGGCCGATACCGATATCCGGACAAATCGAGATGCACCAATTATACGCCTTTTGTTTTCTTCGTCTTCTATGTTCAAAATAATGATTGACCAGTCAAACGGTGAAAAATCAGTTTTTTGTCATTTTGAATTTTTTTCTCTATTAATGAATATTAGGGACATGCTCTGGTAAACATATCGGGATCATTTGAAACTACTTCATTTTCTTTTGATGCAAAACTACAAACTCAAAAGATATGCACCAAATTGTTCCCTTTTTTTAAGAACAGAACATTGGAGTCAGAAAGACTATCATCCAGGAAAAACCTGATGGGTGCATTTTTAGATCGGACAGTAACCAATTTTCTCCAGTTCTAGAACTTTGAACCCATTATAACTATAAAGCTTTATTTAGTAAGCTGCATGCAGTAGGTAGGAAATATGTTTAAAATGTGGCTCTTCAGTGATCGGACCTGAATTCTGTTCAACCAAATCCAAAGCAGTTTTGCCTGGATTACCATATACAGTAATGCAACATGTTCACCCTGCCTTTTTCCTGCACAGACATGGTGAAGATGACTAAAGCCAAGACTTTCCAGGCTTACCTAGACTCTTGCCACCGGCGTTACAGCTGCGTGCACTGCCGCGCCCATCTGGCAAACCATGACGATCTTATCTCAAAGGTAAACATTCTGCCAAGCCTCTACTGTAATGCTTTTCTTTGTGTGCTTTTCAGTTCTCTTGAGTATTAAAAATAGACAAATCTGCAAGAAACAAATGATTATTCAGTTCTTGATTTCATGTGGGGGGGATTTTATTTTTCTTCCAGTCATTTCAAGGCAGCCAAGGACGAGCATACCTCTTTAACTCAGTGTGAGTATTTTGGACATAACCACAAGTTTCATAACAGATTTGTTTATTTAATCATGAGTTGTTGTTTTTTTTTTTCCACTTCCTCAAATGTCCTCTTTGAAATACTTGGCAATCTGATCTTTTTTTCCAAAGCTTGCAGTTTCTGATATGTTCTGTTTCCATCTGAAAAAATTTGTAATATCGAATGTGTTTATGCAAACCAAACTGTCAGTAGATAAGTAGACTGGACCCCAAAGTTCAGTTGGTTCACTTTGGTCATGCTTGATTTTTGGGTTAGTGGGTCAGCAATACACAATAACAGAACTGAGCTTATTAAACTGCATTAGATGTGCTTAAATCTTGATGGTCATTATTTTTTAAGAAATGTCATGGTATGTTTCTTTTCATGTTCAATAAACTTTCCCTATAAAGAGACATAGTACTGTGCTGTTGAGGATAGAGGCTTGGTTATAGAACAAACATCTGATCTGTGACACTGCTGTTAATTTCAGGGTTAATGTTGGCTGTGGTCCCGCTGAGGAGAGGGTGCTGCTTACAGGACTCCACGCTGTGGCTGATATTTACTGTGAAAACTGCCACACCACTCTGGGATGGAAATACGTAAGTAACTCTAACTACACCTAAAGGTTCTGTGTGGATCTAGTAAATGATTGCAAAAAAACATTTCTCACTGTGTTCCAGGTTGGTGTTCAAAACATCCAACCGAAAAGAAACTGCATAATTTAGAGACAGTGCCTTGCAAAAGTAATCACCCCCCTTGGGATTTTTGATGTTTAGCTGCCTCACAATCGGGAATTTAAATGGATTATTTTCACTGTTTCATTTATAAAACATGCTTACAACTTTGAAGATGTTTTTTTTTTTTTTTTTATTGTGAAGCAAACAAGAAAAAGGACAAAATAACAGAAAACATCAGCGTGCATAACTGTTCATCCCCCTGAAGTCAATACTTGGCAGGTTTGTTGCGGAAGCATTGGCTTTCCATTTCAAGATGATGGATTTGATGGCGCTCTGGAGGAACGTCAAACATTTGGACATTTTTTTGATAACCCCACCCTGACTTGTACTTCTCAACAACTTTGTCCCTGACTTGTTCGGAGAACTCCTTGGTCTTCATGTGTGATGCCCCCTACATGTGTTGCAGCTTCTGGGGCCGTTGAGGAAAGGTGTGTTTATACTGACAGATCATGTGAAACCTAGATTGCACACAGGTGGACCTCATTTCACTAAATATGTGACTTTTATAGATAACTGGTTGCACCAGCTCCTTGAACTCTTCGGGGCTTCATAGCCAAGGGGGAATACAAATGAACATGTATAAAAGCAGGAAGTTGTGTTTTTTTATATA
>NC_061817.1:6269358-6314195 GCF_021462225.1 Girardinichthys multiradiatus | reverse complement strand
CCACTGCTTCCGCAGGTCCCCCAAGGTCTGGAATCGGCCCTTCTCCACAATCTTCCTCAGGGTCCGGTCATCTCTTCTCGTTGTGCAGCGTTTTCTGCCACACTTTTTCCTTCCCACAGACTTCCCACTGAGGTGCCTTGATACAGCACTCTGGGAACAGCCTATTCGTTCAGAAATTTATTTCTGTGTCTTACCCTCTTGCTTGAGGGTGTCAATAGTGGCCTTCTGGACAGCAGTCAGGTCGGCAGTCTTACCCATGATTGGGGTTTTGAGTGATGAACCAGGCTGGGAGTTTTAAAGGCCTCAGGAATCTTTTGCAGGTGTTTAGAGTTAACTCGTTGATTCAGATGATTAGGTTCATAGCTCGTTTAGAGACCCTTTTAATGATATGCTAATTTTGTGAGATAGGAATTTTGGGTTTTCATGAGCTGTATGCCAAAATCATCTGTATTAAAACAATAAAAGACCTGAAATATTTCAGTTAGTGTGCAATGAATCTAAAATATATGAATGTTAAATTTTCATCATGACATTATGGAAAATAATGAACTTTATCACAATATGCTAATATTTTGAGAAGGACCTGTATATATATATTTGTCTCATTTCACTACCAGCTTTTTGTGCAATTTTTGTACCGAATCCATCGCATAAAACAGTGTTAAAAATATTGAAATTACTTTTTTCAAGGCACTTTAGGAGGGCTTTTAAAAAAAGTATTCATACTTCTTGGACTTGGCTCATTTAGTCACTTTACAAACACAAGCTTTAATTCATCAAACTATACTTGGATTTTATGATAGACTGACACCAAGTGGTGCATTATTGTGAAGGTTAAAGGATACATTATTTAGTTTTATTTCAAAATAAAAACCCATCCCTTCCAAGTCTTATGAACTCTAACCGGTCAGTTCATTATTACTCTGGGATATGCACACTAATTGCTTCCCATGCATTATGCAATAGTAATGCTGTTAAGTGAAACAATAACTGGGAGAGCTAGTATTTGTTTCCTGTTACAGAGTTTGCCTCTGTTTGCTATAAATGTTGGACTTTAAAACTCTGCAGGTCATTTGAAATGGAATAAAATCATGGAAGGCACAAACAGGTTTGTTTCTGTTTTTAAAAGCTGCACATTAAGGAAAAGTTTACTGAAACAACAAATGTTTATTGTTGCAGCAATTTAATTTTTTTAATCATTTTTTTAAACAAAGTTGTTGCATATTAGTTTGTAAAAATGTTGTAAATGTAACCATCTAAGCAATAAACTGTTTCTGCCTCCAGGCCGGGTGTGACGACCTCTCTGTATGATAACCTTGAGTCAAATTACAATGGTTACACTGTATCTTGGTATTTACAAAATAATTTAAGCATATATATAACATAATCTAATTGTTTCTATTTAAAACAAATCTGCAACAGGTATCTCTTTAAGAAGTTCAACTTATCTCAGAATATTTTCCCAAATGTGTTTGGGATCGTCACCTTAGAACTCTCTCATAGATGCCGTTTTGTCTCTTCTTTATTGTTGAGTCTAGAGCTCTGACCTTAATTAAAGTGGGTAGAACCTGGAGGGCTTTAGTGATGTGTTGCTTTCTTAGGTCTTTCAGCCTTCTTTATGTATCGAGGCAGGTTCTGCTTCAGGAGTTTCTTGGTTCTGCAGCTCTGGTAATAATCAGGCCCGGGCAGCGCTACAACTAGAAATATATTGTCTTTCCAGTCCTTTACTGGTGTGAGTTTTAACAGATTTTGAAACCCTTGGTTTACCTTGGTACCGGTCCATGCCTGGATTCTACAGAGCATGATGTAAGGGCTCCACACCAAATTGGAAACATTTGTTGTGAATTAAACTGTCCACTAACAGAAGGTCAATACTCTCTTCAAACTTTGTGTCTTTTCTCTGCAGGAGCAGGCCTTCGAACTCAGCCAGAAGTACAAAGAGGGGAAGTACATCATCGAGCTGTCCCATATGATAAAGGACAATGGTTGGGATTGAAAAATAAAAGCCACCATGTTTCTTCATGACTTTTTAAAAGAAAAGAAAAAAAAGTTGCATCCTCAACGTGAAAGGGTTCAAGTGTATCGTCCTCATCTCGCCGTTGAGCCACTGCTGTGCCACACTTTTACTTCATGCAGCTTTGCTAAGAATAGCATGTGATTCCTTATCTTCATCTTTTCGTGTTTATTTTGGGGGGGGGGGTTCACCAACACACTTACTGAGATCATGATCCAGATAATTAGTTATTCTGGGACTGAATAAGTGTATAGCTTCCATGTGTTGGCAAGCGTGGGTGGTGTAGTTACACAGGCACCAAGAGTGTAATGGACTTTACAAAGCCTTTTTATTTTTTAATGCAAGAAAGATGAAACTTTCTTGCTCAAACTTTTGTCACTTTGAAACCTCAAGGCCAGTCAACGCTGAAGAGCTTTGGTCGTTGATATTTGGATTTTTTCTTCTGAGTTTAAGGTGAAGGTTTTGATGTATCTCGCCTAAATAGAATTCATGATAATCTTTGAGTCAAATATACAGGGAGGTTTATGGGAATACATAGAGCAGCAGGCGAGCTCTTTGTTTTTTATATTATTATTAATTCAGGTTTTTCTTTTTTTTTTCTTCTAAAGTCAATTATAGGGCCAATTGGGGTATTGAGGTAGTAATGTTGAGGCCAACAGAAATCTGCAAGAATTCTTCGATCTGTAGCGAGTCTTCGGTTCACAGGTGTAAAAAGGTTTTGGTTGTGTGTGTTTGCAGTGGGGCATCTTAAGCTGGATGGTGTTGTGAAGCATTAGTTTGGAACTGATTTACGTCTAGATTTGTTTTTCACTGCACACTTGGGATAGCTTTACTTCCATTTAATGCAAATCAGGCCTATATCCTTGATACATTTGCGCATTACGTAACACTGAGCAGTCCCTATTGACACGTTAGCTTCACTGTGTTAATGCAAATTGTGCTTAGGGTAGATGTAGCATATTTATGGTGATTTTAAGTGTCTGCTTTCATTAAAGTGGTTTTTATTTTAACCTGGTCTTCATTAAAATACAGCTTGGCATTACACTTTATGGTTGACTTGTCTTTTGTTGCTGTGCATAAGTGTAATAAAACCTCCTGTACAGTAGCACACGTTTTATATCAAATACTGAGACAGTATCGCCTCATGCTCTGGGAATAACTTGCATTACTGGCACTTAGTTTTTTGTACATGATTTAGAATGTACTGTAAAGAAAAAGATGTTGTAAAATTTGCAAAATACTATGTTTTTATACTTAAATGAGAAAATTGTACCATGCCTTGCAAAAGGTTCATTTCCCTTTTAGTGTTTAGTGTTTCATGTCATGAATGAACACAAGGTACTGCAAAATTGTAAAGTGGAAACCAATCCATTGTGCCTTTCAGGTTTTTATGTGTAAAATGTTGAATCATTTCCCCTTTCAATTACAGTGCTTTGTATTTGTCTATCACAAACCCAGTTAAATACATCAAAGTTTGTGGCTGTAATGTTACAGATGTGGAAAATCTTAAGGGGTTGTAAATACTTTGGAAAGGTATTGTATGCACCAATAGGCTGAGCCAGCAGTTCTTTCTCCTGGGCCTCTGTCCATACAACATTCTCCTAAACAGCTGGGAACATTTAGGCTACTTGCTTTGAGCCAAAGTTCACTATGACTGAAGGTGGTCGAACTGTTGGCTTGCAATCTGGGTTTGGATTCCAGCTTGGGGGTTTGCGTGTTCTCCCCACACATGCATGGATTCTCACCGGGTACTCCGGCCTACTCCCACAGTCCAAAAACATGACTGATATGTTAACTGATCTCCTTAAATTATCCAGCGTGTACCCCGCCTCCCGCCCAGTGACTACTGAAGATATGGATATTATATGCCAGTAGACCCTTATATTATGCCTTATATTTAAAAGTATAACCTAATGGTCAATAGGGTTAGTCACACAGCATTGCTGCAGGGGGAAAAAAATCTGTACCTCTTTTTTTTGTTTCTGTGTGTATGCAGGGGTGTCTTACTTTTGTTCACCGAGAAGTACTTGGCCTCAATAAGAGAAGTTATGTAAGATACATTCAATTCAGTTCAAAAAGACTTTATTAATCCCAAAGGGAAATTAAATGTTATAGCTCATATTATGAAGGTTTCCTCAAAGAGTCGTTGTAGATGCTGATGGTTGTGGGCAGGAAGGATCTCCTGTAGCGCTCCGTCTTACAGCAGATCTGAAGAAGCCTCTGACTGAAGACACTCTGTTGTGTAGGACAGTCTGATGAAGAGGATGCTCAGGGTTCTCCATAATGTTCTTCATTTTATGAAGAATCTGTCTTTCCACAATGATCTCAGAGGTTCCAGAGGAGTCACCAGAACAGAACCAGCTTTCTTTATCACCTTGTTGCGCTTTTTTAAGTCCCTGGTTCTGATGCTGCTTCCCCAGCAGATGATGGTAGAAGAGATCACACTTCTCCACAACAGACTTATAGAAGATATGCAGCATCTTGCTGCAAACACCAAAGGACCTAAGCTTCCTCAAGAAGTAGAGTCTGCTCTGTCCCTTCTTGTAGATGGCTTCACAGTTGCATCTCTACTCTAGTCTGTTGTCCAGCGTGAACACCGAGGTATTTATACTCCACCACCTCCACTTCTTCTCCCATGATAGAAATAGTTTTTGACTTATTCCTGTTTCTCTTAAAATCTACAATCATCTCCTTTGTTTATTCACATTCAAAATAAGATGATTGTTTCCACACCATGCCACAAAGTGGTCAACCACCTTCCTGTACTCAGCTTCTTGTCCATCTCTGATCCACCCCACGACTGCAGAATCATCCGAGTATTGCTGCAGATGACAGGAGTCTGTCTTATAGTGGAAGTCTGAGGTGTACAGAGTGAAAAAGAATGGTGAGAGTACAGTCCCCTGTGGTGCTCCTGTGCTGCTGACTACTGGTTAGACTCACACCCTTCAGTCTCACAAACTGTGGTCTGTTGTCAGGTAGTCTTTGATCCAGGATTGTTGAGGCCTCCACCTGAGTCTTCTGGAGTTTCTGACAAAGCAAATCAGGTTGGATTGTATTAAATGCACTGGAGAAATCAAAGAACATGATCCTCACAGTGCTGCTTGGCTTTGTCCAGATGACAGTGGGTTTGTTGAAGCAGGTGTATGATGGCATCTTCAACTCCAACTCCACAGCGATAAGCAAACTGAAGGGGGTCCTGATGGTTTACTGTTTGCTTACTGAGGTGGGCCAACAGGAATCTCTCTAGGACCTTCATGATGTGAGATGTCAGGACAACAGGTCTATAGTCATTGAAGACTGATGGGTGAGTTTTCTTTGGTACCGGAACAAGACAGGAGGTCTTCCACAACACCGGAACCTTCTTCTGGGCCAGGCTAAGGTTGAAGATGTGCTGCAGAATCCCACAGAGCTGCTCTGCACAGGCCTTCAGGACTCTAGGGCTGACATGATCTGGACCTGCAGCCTTGTTCTGATTCAGTCTCTCCAGTTGTCTCTTCACTTGACTTCTTGAGACACACAAGTGGAAGGGGGAAGCAAAGGAAGCATCAGCATCTTCTGATATGGTTGAAGGCAAACATGTAGAAGCAGAGGGTCTAGGGCTGAGGTGGAAGATAAAAAATGTGAGGTGTTACTGGACAGCTGTGGGTCCTTTGGGACAAAGGATGGTGGAATGTCTGTTTGGCTGTGAGCAGGAGAGGAGGATGTGAAGCTTGTTTCTGAACTGAACCTATTGAAGAATGTGTTCAGTTCATTGGCTCTGTCCAGACCTTCATCGGTCTGATCATCCTTCTGCTTGAAGCCTGTGATCTTCTTCATCCCTGTCCACACATCTCTGATATTGTTTTGCTGGAGCTTGCTCTCCAGCTTCCTCTTGTACACCTCCTTGCTGTCTCTTATCTTGACTTTAAGTTGCTTCTGTAAACTCCTCAATAATTCTCTGTCTCCCTCTCTGAAGGCTCTTTTTTTCTTGTTAAGCAGGTCCTTCAGGTCACTGGTGATCCAAGGTTTGTTATTGGGGAAGCATCTCACGGTTCTGGTGAGGATGATGTTATCCACACAAAAGTTTATATAGTCGGTTAAACACTCAGTCATGGCATTGATGTCCTCTCCATGTGGCTGGCACAGTGCGTCCCAGTCTGTAGCCTCAAAGCAACCTTACAGAGCTTCTTCAGCTTCCTGTGACCGTTTTCTCACAGTCCTCTTTATTACAGGTTGCCTCTGAACAAGGGGCTTATATTTCAAGCAGAGAAAAACAAGATTGTGATCTGATTTGCCTAGAGGAGATCTTGCTGTAGAGATGTATGAGTCCTTGACATTTGCATAAAACAAATCCAATGTTTTGTTTTCTCTGGTAGAGCTGCTGACAAACTGTTGAAACGTTGGAAGTGTAGCAGAGAGTGAAGCATGGTTAAAATCACCAGAAATTGCCACAAAAGCATTGGGGTTTTGTGTCTGTAGCTTAGCAACAACTGAGCTGATGGCATCACATGCAGTGTCGGCAACAGCGGAAGGTGGAACGTAAACTGTTAGCAAAATAACACTGGTGAACTCTGGGTAAATAATATGGACAAAAACTTATTGCCAACAGTTCAATATCTGGACTGCAGAGACGACACTTCACAGTTACATGTTCTGGATTACACCATCTGTTATTCACAAGTACTGCCAGTCCACCTCCTTTACATTTGCTGCTCCTCTTTAAATCTCTGTCTGCTCGTGTGGTTAAAAAGCCCGGCAGAGAGATGCTGAAGTCGGGGATATGATCCTGCAGCCATGTCTCAGTAAAACACATAATACTGCATGCCCGGTACTCTGGCTGGGTCCTTTGTAGGGCTTGGAGTTTATCCATCTTGTTTCCCAACGATCTCACATTGCCCATCATAATCGGCGGAAGAGATGATTTGAACTTCCTCCTTCTCTCTCTTCTCTTAGCTCCTGCTCTGCATCCACGGCGTCTCCTTTTCAACTCATCAGGGATTTGGGGTTGTAGTTGAAGTATTATTTGAGCTTTTGAGATATTAATCAGCTGCTCCCGGTTGTAAGAAACAACCCTGTTGCCATGGCAATGCATCATAACAAATGTCCAAAAATACTGAAGTCAAAAACGAAAGAGCAAATATCAGAGAGATGCGAGCTGTCAAACATTACAAAACCACACTACAGCACGAGGGCCATTTGCGGAGTGGTTCTGTGCAGCCCCCAACTGGAGTTCAAGAATGCTGTATATTTGGCTTGCCAGCACAGGTGAGAAAGGACTAACCAATTATAGGAAACTGTATGCCTTTCTTTAAATAAGGCAAACAATTGAATCCCTTTTTATGTTTCATTTACAGGTGCCATTTTAAAAAAAAAATTAATTTCTTAATTAATGTTTTGATGTTTTTTGTGCTTTTAAAAATAAAAAACAGATTTTTTTTTGGCCCTCCTTCGATTTGATAATTTTGGCTTGTGTCAAAAGGTTTGGACACCACTGTTCTAGAGGTAGGATAAGATCTAACCAGAAATAATAATGGGCTAATTACCTACTTTTAGGCTATTTATTTGGTCATAATCTGCTGATCCATAAATAATTTTACTATCATTTAAAAAAAATCTTTTAGATTTTAAAACATGGTTATAGTCCCTGCAGCTGTCCAGAAGATTGAGATGTTCCTCTCAGTCGATGTAGACAGCGCTCCCTAGAGGTCCAGCTCCGCCCCGTCCTGGGTTCCGCAGACAGAATTATTGGAGCGCTGTTCAGGATAACCGCCAGCAGAGGATGTTGTTGGATCCGTTAGATTAAATGAATATTACAATTACAAATCACGCTTGAGGCACGTTTACAGTGTTTACATATGTAGAAGGTAATGGTATTTAATGAGACATTCAGGTTTCTAATTATCTTTTTTAAACTTTTCCAATATTTTCCGAGCATTAACAAGTTTGCCAACTGTTACGAATTTGGCTCTAATTAAAACTGAGAAAGCAAACTCATGTTTTAAGCAGAAACTGGTCACATGAAAGGGCTCTGAAAATGATAGCACATTTCTTTCCCATGCGATAGAGGGACTACTGGCAGTCATGTGTCTGCTGTGCATTTTCCCCCGCTTTCACTTTTTACTTCTAAAACTGTTGTCTAAGTACTATCACATGATTGGCCATGTAGGTCTGCGTTTGGACAAATCATACAAAATGCAGATAGTTGGACATTTTCTTTTTAATCCTAGAGGTCTAGGAATTTCTCAGTCAAAAAACAAAGGATTCCAAATTTGTCAACAGAGGTTCTACAAAATTTAGAAAATAAAATAATTCAACCTAATCTATACCTGCAGATAGGATAGAATAAAAGAAAAAACGTCTTATAAAACATTTTAGAGGCAAATGTTCTTTCTAAGGTAAAACACTGCAGCATCACCAAATAATTGAGGGTTTAAAAATCAATCTAAGAGTGTTATCTGTTTAAAGGTAAACCTTAACTTGCGACTAAGAACAACAAAGTGTTTGCATTTATCACTTGGTGTTCTTCTATGGTTAAAAAATTCCTGTTTAGTTCAGTGTCTGAGACACTGAGATTTTTATATTAGAGTCACAGAGCACATAAGGATTTAATGGTGATCTAATTTTAAAACTGGATGTTTATCACAGTAATTTTTATAACCAGTGGCCATATCAGCCACAGCGGCAAGCTGAACTTTGGTCCTTATCCAGCCTGGTTCATCACAGTTCTAATCATTTTAAACTGAATGCTGTGACAGTAGATATGCAGAAACGTAGACACGTGTTTAGATGGGTAGTAGGCATATTTTGTTGCCATTTCCTGACTTATGAAGACTAAAGCAAATCTGTCTTGATTGAAAGCCATGTTAAATACATTTAAACCCTAGGGAAGTCATAGACAAGTGATTCAAATCTCGTTTTATAGATAGTATTCAGGGTGCCAATAAGTGTAGAACTCCAGACTGAACTACAAGAAAAACAATTATATATTGCATATTGGCAAAAAAAACAAAACACAGTGGGGGTTACATTAAAGGTAATCTTATTCAATTATTTTTATTTACTTATATATTTTCTCAGCATCTCAGGATCTAATACAAATTTCACAAAACACAGATATGCAATGTAAATTGTACACATCTGAAACAGCAAACTTTGAGAAATTATCGTATTCAATTCAATTCAAAAATACTTTATTAATCCCAAAGGGAAATTAAATGTTGTTGTAGCTCATATTATGAAGGTTTCCTCAAAGAGCCGTTGTAGATGCTGATGGCTGTGGGCAGGAAGGATCTCCTGTAGCGCTCCGTCTTACAGCAGATCATTTTTATTAGTATTGAGGAAATCTAAGTTTGAAAGGAACTTAAATTGATATAAACATGCTGAAAAATTACGTATTTAGACAAAGTTTTGTAAAATGAGAGCATGAAATGATGAGGTGATACAGTCTCTTTAGGCGACATCAGAAACACCCATCTTCATTGGAGTGTCACCTTGACGCAAACACCTCCGGGCTCTGCTTCTAGTGGCTTGATCCGAGCACAGCACTCGTTATTGGACCTAGTTGTTGTTTTCCGTGTTAGATTACAGAGAATTGTTTATTTTTATTGAACATTTGGTACTAATTATTAATACGCCAGCGTGTAGGGACGACTAGTTTCAGCTGCAGTCAGTGCACTTGCAGCAGAACATACCACTAGACAAAAAGGCCACAGAGTAATTAATTTAATGCACGATTACAGCAACAGCGGTGGTCTGAGTTTTATTTCAAAAGTCATGTCAAATTAGAATATTTAGCATCAGTTTTAAGGGAAAATATAAGTAATCGTGAAGGTATTTTACATTTGTTAGTGGGGCACACCCGCCTCAGCTCAGTTGGATTCCTCCGCCATGGCCGGTCACGTGACTTTTTCCTTCTCGCCATTTTCCTCTTCTCCACCGGAGCCGTCGCTGGTCGTCCTCGCTGCTTCGTGGTGTTTAAAGCTGCCCAGAGGTGACGGTGGGACAGGGGAACCCCCCGCCAAAGAGAGAGAGAGAGAGAGAGGATATTGCGCCGTTTAACTTTGTCGTCCGAAGGGAAGTGTGACAATGTCTTCTGAGGAGAGCCCCGAGTACTCACCTTTCTTCGCCGTGATGGGAGCCTCTGCGGCCATGGTCTTCAGCGGTAACTACACCATCTTCCGCTTCAGCTTTTTCAACGGATACCTCTTAGTTACATGTTAGCTTAGCCAGGTGTTGGAGTCACTTAGACTGCGGTAAATAGAAACGACCGCAACCTTCATACAAACCGTGTCGCAGGTTTTTGGTGGCGGTCGTTGCTCGCACACCTGTCTGGGGATGATGCGAAGGAGAGGCTGGGAGGGGTCGAGAGAAGGCGGCTGCTGACTCTCGGAACAAGCTGGCTGCCTCTGTTCTGGTGGAGCTACTGACATTAAATTCAGGCTGTAATCGTGTCTGCTGTTGGCTGGTGACGCACACCGTCAGTGAGGTGGCAGCTGCTCTGTTTCAGCACATATTTAACGAACCAAAATGAACGAATGTAGAAACACTGTTAATAAAGGTTATCGTTAATCATACTGATCAGGGACGTTTTTTTAGAGTCTCAAAACATTGGGGGCTTTAGCCCAAATCCAAAATATTTAGATTTCAATAAGACAATTTATAGGTAATTTAAAATTAAAATGATATAGGACATATTGTACCAGTTCTCTGTCTCGGCTGGTTTTAGACTGAATGTAAATAATTATGAATCAAACAAAAAATGTTTGCAATAATTTTACTTTTTATTTTTGTTAGAGGCTGAATGAAGGACAAGGAGAAACAGAGTTTAGACCTGATGAAAAACCATTTTGCTGAAGGAAATAATGACACATTTTGAGGTATTTAGAAAATAACTTAATCTGAATTTTTGCTGACAAATGTTTTTCTTAAACTCAGAGATGTTTACTTCGGGCCAGATAAATGTGCTTCTTTTGTCATCTACATAAATTACCTTTTTTAAACGTTACATTGTCATCAAAGTGTTCCACTCATGAGGCTCCATTGTCTTTATTCTTATATTTCAAAAAAGGAAAGTGATATAAAGTTTTCCTAAATCTTAGTCAAATGGAAATATTCTAAAACACATTTATTTATTTTATTATGCCAAGAGCTTTTGAAACATTTTATTAAAATTGTTCCTTCTTTTCTGAACCTGTTCTCTTTTATCGCCATCTTTTCAGCCCTTCATTTCACTTCTGAAGAAATTTGACCTGCCAAAAATAATAAAAGAAACATTTTTCAACACAGTCTTTTGTTCTGCACTGAACATGTGAGACATTAGTGCAGTTCTCACTATTAAACACTTTGAGAGGAAAGGGTGTTAAGCTGTGGTGTTTAAAATATAGCATAGAGCCTCATCCTGGACCTTATCAGTACTAATATTACAGTTATTAATAACTGTATACATATGGTATGTATGTCTCACCTTAAAACTGTATCCTTGTTTAATTAGTTTAGTTTATATAATATTACATGTGTAATTCAGAGAAATAAAATAGTTCACTAATCAATGGTCCACCTGTGATTAATTGCTATGATTTATTTCTTAATTATCCTGCATATTTAAAGCCAGAGCTTTATGTTTAGAATCAGCACAGAAGATATGAAAGAGAAGAGGGAGGCTTACTTTTGAACTTTCTACGACGTCTTATTGGAACCAGGATAAATTTTACTGGTTATTGAGCAACACTTTTTTCTGTCTACATGTAGAACTGGACTATAAGACTGGCTGCAGCCATGAGATCAATGTGATGATCTGAATGACCTTTTAATGTGTTCAGCTACGTTAGGATTAAATGCTTTTATTTTGACTGAAGTAAAAGGATCAGATATTTTCACATCATGATGCAAATCCGGCTAGAAGCTCACAGAGAAGGTTGCTACTGTTTTCTATCACAGATCATTTAACTTCACCTGTAGTTCAGGTAAAAGTCCCTCATTATGACCCTGAAGATGCTCATTAGAGTGAACCTCCACCTCATGTCTTGCTGGTGAATCAGTGATTAGCTGTAACTTAGTTAGCCCATTCTGAGTCAGCATTCAGGTTTTACCGCTATCTACATCTGGGTTATACCGCTCGTCGTCCACCTGTTCCTGAACACACCCACCAGGCTCCCTCTCTTCGGTTGGCTCTGTGGTTCCTCTGAAATGAACCCTGTCTGAAGCCCTCAGTGTAACTCTTCGGGTAATGAACGAGGAAGGTCGACCTGGAGTAAACTGCTTTTCTGGACTTCTCCAGAATGGAGTCCGTCTCTGGCCGTGTGCTTAGTTGCGCATTTGTGGTGCTGCGAGTGCGCAAATAAGTATTTATTGTCTTCTCCTTTTAACTCATTGTCAGGTTATCGTGGAGCGGAAGTGATTATATGGAACTCAATTGAAAAAATCTGTTTTTAAATAAAAATGTGAAGTCCAATATCATTTTGTGGCGGCATCTTTTTAATACTTCTAAATTTCTTCTATCAGGAAGTCCGGGGCTATTCAGAAAACACCCCGGAAGCCCAGGTCTAACTATGTGCCTGATGCTGATTCTGTCTTTGGGTTTGCTGTTGTAGGCGAGCCAGAAAAGGAACACGGAGGCCTAAATATCAGTGACAATTTAAAGGGATGATCCATTCATTAATTCATCTTACAAACCCTTCAATTCATGCGAACTACTTCCGCTCTTTGGACATTAATCTGGTTTTATTGAATAAATTTGAAGGTATATAATGTACTCAAGTAGATTTGATCCCAGCTAATGTTAACTTATATCTGTAATGAATAGTTAATGACGTCCTGATGAGACTGATATGTATATTACATTTGATAAAAGTCTATGAAGATTTATTTAGACATTCAGATAGTAGTACATCTCTTTAAAAGGATCTATTAACAGTGGACATGGGGAATAATTTAAAAGATCCATAATTGTGTCATTGCTCATCCAAACGTCATGGAGAAGGAAGTCCCTTGATCTTCTTTTGAATCTTTTCAAAAACATTTTTAATTCCACTGTTTATAAGGGGTCCACAGATGGGGCTTTTTCTGACCAATACCGATTTCGTTGCTTTCGGGTCTGACCTCCAAATTCTGATTTTGACCAATCTAGAGGATTTTGTTGCTTTTAACACAAAATGTTAAAATAATTGTTTTTTTACATAGTAAGTTTGAATCTAGCAGCCATTGAAGGGATTACATGATTTTACTCATCTATGTCTCATTCCTTTATTTGTTTTTAAAGTAAAAAAGTGCATCAAAGTACATATTGTTAGTTGAGGTTAGGGGTGCCTGATATGATATACATCTAAATAATTTTTTTTTCTTTTTGAGGAAAAATCTGAGTTAAACTAATGCATAGTTTTACCAGGAAAAAAAAGCCCGCCACACTTGGGGGAAAAATAGCATTTCTAAGCAAATTTTATCAGTTTGCACAATTTTGACAACTTGCAACACACCTAATTGACACATGTTGCCATTCTTAAGACACGAAGTACACGGTCTGAAATACTCTTGCCCAGTTCAAAACGATTTAAATTTCAAGACAAAATATTAAAAAGGCGGTTTTAAGATCTCACCAACACAGAGAAGTCTGTATGAAATGAAGTTCTGTTCTGTCAGTGATAAATTAGCCTGAACATATGAGGTACCGGATATTTAGACTGTTTTTGTTTATTAGCAGAGGGGATTCTCAAAGATGTTTTAATTTACTTAATGCTGTTTGTACTTCAGAGCGTTTCATGCCCGGAGCATGCTTTTATTGTGAAGGTTTGCTGTATTTATGCTATAATGGAGGCGTCATGCTATTGTTTTGGTAAGTGTAATCACACCTGGGATACAATGCTGGCAGGCCAATAAGTCTGACTAGTTGGTTACCAGTTAAACAGACAAACCAGACTATTCTGAAGAGCACAAACATTCAGCTAAATGTTTACTTGCTCACTTTTAGCAGCTGGGGGAGAGGGCTGTACTACATTCCCTCTGCACTAGTGAGGACAAAACATCTTCAATGTTCAGTTATAAAGTCCAGCTACATTTAACATTTGCTGTTTGTTGGTTGAAATGTCCCTGTTTCACTTTTATGTCTGAGACAACGCGTTGATGGAAGATCAAAACCCTACATCTAGTTTTATTGTCAAATTCTGATATTTTCTTTACTAACATTTTGCTGCTACGACTTTGCTAATTATGGTAACCATTTTAACCAGTAACCATATCAGTCTGGCTACATCAGTTTATTTGGTTGGTTGTTTTTTTTTTTCTTTTTTTTAAGTTGAAGGAAAAGAAACATGCGACTGAGCAAGACCGTAGAATGTACCTTATCTATATGATCTCTCTGCTTTTGTACCTTGTCAACGTCTTCTAACCCTTTGCAGTCTAAGGTCGCCCACTTCTAGTTGAGATTTATAGACTGAAAATGGTGGACGTTATTATTTTTGTTACATTCAGTGAGTACCGAGGGGAAAAATCTAACTTCTTAGCTGATTACTGATGTTCAGGGGGAAATTAACTGGCTAATCTCTAGTGTTTATGAATTTCACCTGTTCACCAACCAAAAAGTGTCTGCTTGTATAATTGGCAGTAAGACTTAGCCATTTCATTGGGATGCCGTGCCAGAAACCTAAACTTTAAGCCTTTGATTAGCTAGTTTCAAACATTTGCTGTTAAATTACAGAATCAAGGTGATTCATTGGAAACTCATCCTGTTTAGATATGACTGAGAAGCCTGGTTAATAGAAACCACCTAATAATGTTCCTATTGTTTTTCAGATTCATCCGTATTATTTTGTAAGCAGTTTCAAAACAAATCTTTTCATCTAAGACCAATAAAAGAATTTAAAAACTATCAATTTGAGGAACAAAAGGCATTCTACTTTTATTCTTTAATGAAACAATATTGTACAATTATAAAATCAAAATATGAAGCATTTCCAAAATAGATTTTGCGTGGATCAATTAGAGAAGTTCTTCCTTGTCAAATCAGCTGGTTTTTGGACGGCTGAAGATCTTATGTAACTGAGTAAATGCTTGATCTTAAACAATCTTATCTTGTTGGACCAAAACAACAATAACTCTTGACTATGTAGTCAGTGAATGAATTAGATGAATAAACAATTATGTTCTGGTTATTTTGAAATACTTGAAACTGCAAACCTGAAATGGGAGCTAAGGCCCCGTCCACACAGCACCACTGAATACACTGTATTATGCATGCTGGGCCCATTGGTGGTGCTGTGACACTGCTACAAAAACAGTGAATAAAAACATAAATGTTTTTATTTATTTATTTTTGACATCAGTCGTTTATTTGAGTTTTGTAGCTCTTTCAAAAACCAAAGTTTACAGCTTTTTTGACCTACAGCCACCTTTAAATCACAGATTTAAATTAGACCTGTAGATTAAAAGCGTGACAGGAGTTGGTTGGATAATAAACAAAGCTTTTAAACGGCCAACAAAAAAACCCAAAATAAACCAATAACAGAGATCACGAGCTGTGTTTTCAAGATCCATCCTGAGTTCAATATTATTGAAATGGAGCTGATCAAAGTCGTCCAAATGCCAAAACGAGCAGTGGGACAGCTCTTTATCACAGTGCTGAGTTGGAAACCAGCTTCTAAATTATTCTGTGATAAAAAAGTTGCATGAAATAAGCAACTTTCTCTGCTGATAACAGCACAGTGCTGGGATCAGATGAATTTGTGATGTCAGCAGCACAGCGACAGATGTGCAGATGTGAGAAATGGTGCTTTGATCTGGCGCTTCATGGAGGGCAAAAACATTTTCCAGTTCTGTTTAAAGGGCCAGGCCTCAGAAGATACTCACCTTGTGTGTATTAATGGTTTTTATGTATGTACTCTAGTAAATATCAGTATATTGGAGCAGTAACTACAGTGTGATGAGACATGGCAAAAATCTGCAGATAAAACTCGCAAGTATGACATCAGCTTAGGCTTCAGAGAAAGTCTTTTTAAAGCATCTTTTTAAAGAGTCTTTTTAAATATTTAATAATTCCTGGGAGGATTGACATTTAAACAACTTGCATTGTTTCAATTTGAGATTTAACTGCACCAATTGACTGAAGTTTACCCAGGTTGCTTTTAAAAATGGAACCTCAGCTCATCTGCATTGTTTTTTTGTTTTTTTTTATGCACAGGGCATTTAAAGTAAAAAGATGAATTAATGGGGGACTGTTTCTTTTTTTTTTTTTTTACAGCATTAGGAGCAGCATATGGGACCGCGAAGAGCGGCACAGGCATCGCCGCCATGTCTGTGATGCGGCCAGAGCTCATCATGAAGTCCATCATCCCTGTCGTCATGGCTGGTATCATCGCCATCTATGGGCTGGTGGTTGCTGTGTTGATAGCGAACAACATCTCACCGACAGTCTCTCTCTACAAGTAAGAGAGACCGGTTCTGGCCTAGAAACAACTTCGGCTCATTCACTGCCATTAATGTCTTCCTGCTTTGGGTTCAAAGCAAACCTGGTCCTCAAAAAATGAGCAGTTAATCCAGTAATTGGGAAAAATATTTCCATCTCAGCAACAAGGTTTTATTATGAAGACTTTTGAGCTGTCCGCTGTTTTGGTGATGAAACAGCTTAGTTGGAGCTTAACGCTCCCACCATACCTCCTCTTTACCTTCTAAACATCTTATACTGTATTAAACAAGTATAAAATATATCACTGGTATAGATGGCCTGGATGTATGGTACTTAAATAATTAGCTAACACTTATTGTAGTCAATGCCATACATACAATGATGATACATTTGCGATATATTGTGCAGCCCTGTGTCTGTCCCTCATCCTGTTCCTTTTCCCTGTCTTTCTTCCATTCCTTCTCTTTCCTCCTGTTCCTTCATTTCTTCGTGGTTTGCCTCATGTCTTTATTTTCTTCTGTCCTTCCATCTTTGTCCTCCCTTATATCTGTCCTTTCTCATTCTATCCATCCTTCCTTCCTTCTTTCCTTTCTTGTGTCCTGTCTCCCCTGTTTATTCTTCTTCTTTCAGTTTTCAGATTCTCCAGCTTTTATATTTAAAGGCTGCCCACTGTTGATAGATCTGCCATCAATTCATGCATCGTCAGATAAATTTAAATGGCTGAACCCAAACAAACTGAGTCTGGAAAGTCACAAAATGTATTTATGGAAAATGTGTAGGAACCACTGAGGATGGATACCTTTCTTTTGTTGTTGTTTTTTTTTTCTTATTAAATAGTGGCCAGAAGCAGCTCATTGGTGAAGCTTTGCCAGTTCTTCACAAAACAAACTCTTAAAGTTTGTGTTTACTACATTTACTTTATCTTAAAATGTCTGTTTTGGAAGAGATGTGTTGGTACGTAAGAAATTCACTGGGATTAGTGGCTGACTGGCGATCTACAGCTTTGAGCTGCTGGTTCTGATCTCTAAAAAAAACCTTTACAAGCATTTACATTTTTCTTCCTTACCTTTCTGTGAAAGGGCAGTCGCTGTGAAACAGTTCTTCCAACATTTTGACTGTTTTGATTGCTTCTCGCCCTCCACATCTGTAGTTTTAGTGTATTTGAAATGGGTCGTCTAATTAACTTAGATGCTCCAATCAGGTTTTTCCTGCCTGATACCAGTTTATAGTTTTCTTTGGGGTCTGACCTGTCAGTTTAGATTTTCACAGATTTATTTTCCGAGCAACACATAAAAGAAAAATAGATGGTTGTTGTAATTTTGAATAAGACACAAAATGGAGAACAGGATTGTACCCATTCATGCACATGTCCCTAACCTTTCTCATTTATTATTTTGATTAAACCAAAAAAATGCATGCTGTTGGTTGTTGCATTTATAGACTAAAATGGAGCATGTTCTTAGTTTTCTTGCATTTTATCAATAGGAAATAATCAGATTTTCTAGTAGTTGAACAACTGATGATCCAAGTCGATTACGGGGATTTTGGCTGTTTCTGATCTCTAACCAGTGGATTGATGCATCTCCACTAATGAAGACTTTTTATGTTCCCGCATCCTCTGTTTCAGGAGTTTCCTGCATCTCGGCGCTGGACTGAGTGTGGGCCTGAGCGGTCTGGCAGCCGGCTTCGCCATCGGCATCGTGGGCGACGCCGGGGTGAGGGGCACCGCTCAGCAGCCCCGGCTTTTCGTGGGCATGATCCTGATCCTGATCTTCGCCGAGGTGCTAGGGCTCTACGGGCTGATCGTGGCCCTCATCCTATCCACAAAATAAGTGTCTCTCCTTTAAACCACCCTCTCATTTATTCCACATCGAAGCAGCGAGAACAAATAGGAGCGTCTCACCTTCTTCCATGACACCCCGCGGATCTGACAGGATGGGATGGCAGCAGAAACATGCTGGCTGTCAACTTCGATGGCCTCGTCCTCTTTAGATGTGATCTATTCCGTTTTGTTTTAAGCCATCCGGTTGTGTCAGATGTTGTGTGTACAGAATGGGCATGAACATTACTGTTTGTTGTGAGATGATGTGTGAACAGTTTGCCTGATTATATCGTCTAATCTTAAACTGTACAGTGATCCAGAGTTCTCCCACCCCCAGTAAATAAATGTAGTAACCAGTCCGTGCTGTAAGTATCAACGTTTATTCCCCCCCCCCCCGTGCCCATTCCTCCTCTTTTTTAGTTTTGTGTTTTGTTGGTGGGTTTTATTCATCATCTGTTTTGAGACTGCTGAAAAGTTGTGCACAATAGTATTTTATTTTTTCATGTTCTTTTTGGGAACCATCTTTGAATCTCAGATATTTTTTGTCACTATTTATGGAAAGCTATGAAGATTTTGAAGCCGTCTTAATGGAAAACTGTTTATTGAAATTTCCTATATACATAAAATATATAAGTTATCTGTGTATAGTTAGATTTATTGCACTGTGGGTAATTGTTCAAAGTGCTTGGAATTCCTCTGGATATAGTGTGATTAATATTGGAGAACGTCCACATGGAGATGACAGGATGTGTGTTTGTATGTGTGAGAGATCTGAGTGCATAAAGTGTGGTTTTATGTTTGATATGACATTCTCAGACACTAGTATTGTTTACCTGTTGTGCTGCTGTCTTGATTTTGTTTTGTTTTTTGTTCAAATGAGAGCTCACTGTTCAGCCATACCTGTCAGATTTCCAAATAAAACTCAACCTCCTCCATTCATTGTCGGGTTTTCTTGTGTTCATCAAGGAAACATTGACGACATCCTTTAAAATCCAACCAAAGAAGAAAAGATGTATAGGGCTGTAGCTGGAAAACTATTACTGATCAATCTGTAAATGAATTTTTAGATATTTGGTTACAAATAATTCTAAATAAATTCATTTACTATGCAGAATGTTATTCGTTGTGGGTGAAAATGTTATTTTGGAGGAGCTGAGCATCTCTGTTCAAAATCCACAGTTGGCTTCAGTTCATGCAGAAAACTACCCCCATCTGCAGTCAGAGCAGTAAGTTTAAAAGCCTAGAACAGCTGCAACTGATGTGGCCAGGAGGACGGTAAAGGAGGTAAAACCCCCAAAAAAGTCACCAGAGCTCACAGTTATGCAAACTCGGGGAGGTGCGCCAGGAAAAAGCCTACTCTCCTACCATTACGAATCCAAATGTGTAAAGTTATTTTTTTTAAATTTTGTGCCACCGGTGACCTTTATTCACAATAATTAAGAAATGTGCAGCAAAGGTCCCAAAAGCCTCTTTATATGGGGCACCCGGTCTGCCCGTACTTCATGCCACGCACTGCCTATCAAGTCTGTTAAAGGATGATGGGATTTTGACAGAATCAATGCTTTGGTCCAGTAAAAATCAGCCTTTTAGCAAAAAACAATCCAGGTGGAAAACAAGATGATAAATATTTGCAAATCCACCTTATCTCTGAGCTAAAGCATAGCAGATGATCTGTGATGCTGCGAGTCTGTTTCTCTTCAAAATGACCTGGAGACTTCATAGTAAAAGGCATCATAAACTCTTTGAAATACCATTACATTTTAAATAAAACCTTGGCAGCCTTTTCTTTTGGTCATTTGGCAGAATAATGACCCAAATCATCTGCAAGGCTCTCAGTCCCCAGACCTAAATCCTATCTATAACCTGCAGGGAGTTCTTTCCTTTGCTTTAGATCTATTAAGCTGCTTATCAAATAAAACAAAACACAAATAACTGCTAAGATTACTTTCTTTATTAGTGAGAAGAGCAGAGAAAACATTACTTAGATGAAGGTAAGACCACATTTTTTAGTTTATTTACAAACCTGGAAATAAAAGTGTTTTTTTTTAACTGTACAGCAATAATGTGACACAAGTAACTACTGGAGCAAAATAAAAAAGGTAAAATAAACAACGAGCTTCCTCTGTTGGGGCTTACATTCTACACTACAAAGGACAAGAGTTGAACCTTTCTGAAGAGGAGTCAGTGAACGAACAAAAATGGACATAAAAAAAAATCTGTACAAAAGGCTTAATGTTAAACCCATTGGTATAGAAAGTCATGTTTTAAAAAGTTTGAAAACAATGAATGTGGGGAAATGAGTTTGACGTAGACGTAGGAGCTAAAAACTATAGATGGACCTATAGCTGCAGTCACAATACAAGGAATTTAAGCCTTTAGCGGTGATAATTACGTGTTTGTTTCAATAAAGACAAAAACATACAGTATTTTGATTAGCTCAGGATTAAAAGAGGGAAAGTGCCATATTTCCACTTCTAGCATTAACCATGGTGTCATTTTAACTTGTCCAAAGGTTACAGAAGAACATCCAACGCTTTTCACTTTGACAACCGAATAAAAAAAATTATCAGAAGCAATGAAACAGGCACACTGCTTTGGTAATGCACCGACAACATTTAGATTAAGAACACCATGCAGGAAAGACGCTTCTTTTCTTTTGCAAATTACCAAGATGACCACCAAAATCTGGCCTTACCGGACGTCAGTGCTGCACTGTACATTACACATTCCAGCAGTTCACTAATTCCTATATATGAATGGCAACAAACTGTGCTAGATGATACAGTAGGACCTGTACAGATGATTAAAGTGTTGAGATACTGACATGAATGGCATGAGAAAAGAGTCACAGTAAAGATCTAGGGCTCCCTTTGCTCAACCAATGCCGGTGTTTTCCCTCCTTGCCATAGTTTGCCACTGCGAGTGCTTGTAAAGCATAGCTAGGATTTGGGTTTTCCAGTCACGTCCAGCGGCATCTCTTCCTCTGACAGGCTTCAGGGTCAGACAGACAACCCTCCGAGTCACTCTCAGAGAACGACGGTCCAGCCGGCGGGGTTGCAGGTAAGTGCGAGGGCCGCTTTGGTCCGTCTGAGGTCCCGCTGTTCAGGCTGAGCACCCAGCCCAGCTTGTTGTGGAGGAGCTGACGCAGGCCTGGCGGTAGAGGCAACACGTCGAGGGTGTCTATGCAGTCGGGGAGCAGGCAGCGAAGGCGAGCGCAGCAGAGGTACAGCAGAGAGGTTGGCGTGGAGCACGACCTGATGATCTTCATGCTGCTTTTGGCCGCGGTGGAGCAGGCCATCGGATAAAACCTCTTATTGTGCAGCTCTGTGGTTGCAACACCTAACATGAACATCGTTTCCGTTATTTTACACAAACATATTCAATTTGCAGTCACATACATAACCATGTCAAAGTATTCAGACTCCTAAAACTGACATTTTTTGCCAGTGGTTCTTTACAAACCAGCTGAAGCTCAGTAAGATTGGATGGAGAGCATCTGCAAACATCAGTTTTTGACTGGGCCGTTTCAACACAAATGCTTCGATCCAAACCTTCCCAGTATATCTCTGGGTGTATGTTTACTGGGTTGTTGTCCTACTGGAGGGCGAACCTCCACCCCAGTCTAAAATGCAGACTCCTTACTTTCATGTTTGAGGTTTACCTCATGGATTACCCTGCATTTAGCTCCATTTATCTTCCCATCAACTCTGTCCAGCTTCCCTCTCCTAGCTGAAGAAAAGCATCCCCTTAGCATGACGCCACCACCACTATGTTTCAGCATGGGGGTGGTGTGTTCAGGCTGATGTGTAGTGGACATTTTCTACCACACAGCATTTTGCATGTAGGCCAAGAAGTTCAATTAAGTGGGCACGTCCCTTTGCTGTATGCCCTACACTGCTGGGGCAAAACTGCAAAAGAGACTTCTTCTGGCTTTCATCTTCTACCATAAAAGTCAGACTTGTAGAGTGCATGACTAATATCTGTCATATCAACAGATTCTACTACCTGAGGTCTGGATCTCTGCACCTCCTCCAGAGGTAACATGGTCCTGTTAGCTATGTCTCTGAGTAACTGATTTACTGAGATAAAATTACACACAGGTGAACTCTGTTTACTAATTAGGGGTCTTCTGAAAACAGTTGGTTGCACTGGAATTTATTTAGGGGTTTCCAAGTAAAAGGCCTGAAGAAAAATACATGCCACACCTTAAATATTTTAAAGCTATGCATAATTGGTTTTCAACATCAAAAGTACGTGCTACTTTGTGTTGGTCTATTATATAAAATCCTGATAAACTACATTGAGGTTTGTTGTAAGGTGTGTGAATATGTTCGCAGTGCTCTGTGGAAATGGGCTTAAAATCCAGACATTCAGCCTGTATCCCAATAAATCACTCTGACTTTCTAATTAACAGGAACTTTACTGACCTATACACTTTCGATTCTTGAAGAAAGTGAGCGTGCCGTGCCACGTGTCCAGATGAACTCCAATGATGGATCCTTGTCCAAAACGAGAGGAGAACTTCAACTTGTCTCCTTTATGATGCAGCAGGCCTGGAAAACACAATCCATCACACTAACATAGAAATGCTTCAGGCAGGCAAATGCTCTGTGAGAACAATGCTGAGCTCACCAGAGTAAGAAAGACCCCAGCTGTCTGCATCTTTCCCCAACAAACTGCAGAACGCGTGCCTGTATTTGTCTAAGTTGACTTCAGATGTTCCAATCCCAACCATCTGTTCAGAAAACACTATTTCAACACAAATAACCTTTTGTTCAGCATTACATCTTTCCTCATGGCTAACACCAAATCCTGGAGGCGTACCATGTCTGTTCCGTACACCGGAGACGTCATTTTGATTTCCCAGAAGTGCTGCCCGTCCGCCAGCTCCCTGGAGCCCCGGACGGCTGCCGTACCACAGCTGTAGTCGGAGTGGAAGCTCACTTTGCGATTGTCACAGCTCAGTAATGTTGCGGTCGATCGGCTGCCTGCATCCCAAACCCAGTCGAAATCTGAAACATCAGGTCATTTTGACGGCAAGTTAAAGAAGAAATAGAACACGGTGGCTTGGAATCTTGCTCAATATTAACATAAATGTTTACACATTTTTCATCTTAAACAATTGACTGCTTTTTGAAATATCTATTATTTTCTGCAGTTTCTAGAACATTCTGGATATTTGAACAAATAATCCTTAACCTTAAAAAGATCTAAATATTAGACAGGTGTTAACAGTAGGCTCAACATATCATTAAACGAATCAATGCTGAAGTTGGTTTCAGATGTTCACTGTGTTGCAGGATAGGATAAAATTGGACTTGTTAAAAATGATTCAAGCATCCTAGAATATATACTGTTTAGCATTTTAAGCAAACCCAGCTCATAAACCAGCGGTTCTAGTCTAACCTGAACACAATGTTGTCTTTTGACAAGAGTGCATTCAGTCAGTAGGTCAAACACCAAACCCGGATGGGTATAATGTTCAAATCAAGGTGTAATGTAGCAAATCAATGATAAATATAAATCAGTGTAAAACCAGGACATTTCTTAAGTATTGTAAGTATACTTGTCTAGAAAAAAAGAAAACAAGCCTGAAAAATCCCACATTATCCAAACCTGGAAAATGGCAAAAGCAAATTGCTGACCTTTCGAGACTACATAGACCTCTGTCGCTTCTATCCGTCTGAAATCGCAACGTGACAGAGATGTTAGGAGGTTAAAACTATGCAGCTGTTTTGTACCTTGGTCATCCTCTCCGCAGTGGCAATCCTTGACTTGGTGAAATCCTCGTAGACGAGGGTTGTAGCTAGTTTCTGCCTGGGAGTCGCAGCCACAGAATGACTCTCCTATAACAGGAATGGGGCTGGGAACCGGAGGAACCATCACCGCTGAGTAGTCTGCCTCCGAGTCAGAATCACTGTACTTTACAGAGAGATTTTAAAGCACAGCTCTTAAACTCAAATAGGAGAACCATGCTTTTCCTCATTTGATAGGTAAACACCACAAGGCTTAAATGATGGAGCAAGTAAACTGGTTTAAATAATGGAAAAAACAGGTATTTTATACTATGTTTCATGCAAATTCTGCTTTAATAGAATGGCTAATCATAATCTGCAGTTTTTTAATGTGTTAATTTGATCACAGATGTGCATCACACAAACCAAAACTTTTTATTCAAACCCAACCTCTTTCCTGGTTTGAACAGTTACCTCCAGCCGGTCGTAGCGCCACTGTTCCGGTTCAGAGGCCAACGCGAGGGCCCGGGCATCGGCATCCCTTCGTATGCCGCCCCAAACATAACGCCAACCTCGGCTGTTCCTGCTTCGCCTCGACATGGTAGCGACGGTCTCACAAGTAGAAGAGCTTTGCCACTCGATCACGGTTTAGTCCAGATGTTTAAGGAGCAGCATTAGTCCAGCTGCTGAAGGAAAACAAACCAACATGTGTCACATAAACTTTTTAGCTTGAAGTTTTTACACTAAACATGTCCTACCCAAATTTATGCAAGGGATGTATGTACATTGGGTGCAGATTAAACAAAATAATAAATATTAAACAGTTACTGCATAGTTTTAAGGACAAGTATCTCAGTGGGGCTCAGAGCCTTGGCTGAGAAGGTCACATGACACAGACAGGAAGCTGCAGCAACCAATAGAGTCCGTTCTGCCCTTGCTTTCCTTTCATTGTACATGTCAATGTACAGGGTGAAAACCTCCCAGTTTGTTAGGAAACACCGAGATTCATTAGATCACATGTTTTACTTCAGGAAATATACTTTGTGAATTGTACTTTGTGTTGCGTTAAGCATCACGTCTTTCATGAAGACCTTTTATCTGTAGTCATTGTATTTTCAGGCAAAAGCCTGTATAATGAACATTTCTTATTGTCATTTTGTATTCCTAGATAATAGGTCGGCTGTTTTAACATCCACAATAAAGAGGGCCTGGACACCACAGACTTTGTGTAGAGCAACCCAGGCACGTAGCAAAACCTATATTGTATTAAAAAATTTAAATGAATGGAAAGTCCATACTAACCCAACATTTGATGTGATATTTTATTTTCTTTTGCAGCTTCATCGGACAGTTAGCCTAGGTAGCAGAGCAGCTAATGCAAGCTAACTCCTCGGATTTAGCTTTGCCTTAAAAAATATTGTGTCAAAATAACGTCATGACCTTAAAATGCTTTATTTGCTACCATGTGTGTGTTTAAATCGTTGTCTGTTGTGGTTTGTTGCATAACCGGAATGCAGGCGCTTGCTAATGATGCACAAAAAGAGCTAGCATGATGCGGCTAGCAGCTGTTAGCACACATCCACCCTGGATGGATAAAAATGCAGAGACGTTACCTGTTAAACTAGCATCCAGCGACACATAAACCTGACAGATCAGAGATGGTGTTCCTTTGATTCCAGGTATTGCTAGATCGTTATCACACAAAAGGCGAAGGGCTGGCTGGTCTCGTTTCGTTTTTCCATGACCTAGTTTCAGCCAGTGTCAACAAATACAGGAGGAGCTAATTCACAAGGAAGGTCTCAACCTGCACACCGCAGCTAACCACATGATGTAATTACATTTAATCAGTCACCGCGTGAGCCTGTAACATAATCTGTCTGATAGAACATTTGTATTCACGGTAAATTGAATTATTAGCAAATAACAACAAATTTCTAAATAATGAAATTGCTCACATAGTTGCATTGTTCTGTACTATAAGGAATTGTAAACATTATTAAAATGTTATTACCAACTAATTTGGCCCTCTGTGAGAAAGAAACCCTCAAAAAAACATAAATTAAAATAAATTACCAATTCAGGGCACATCAACTCATCCAGGGGTTCACAAAACAAGGCAAACAACATCTGAATGCCATCAATGCAACGGATTGAAGGTAATAATAATTTTTTTTTAAATCAAACAAACATGGTGGTGGTAGCGTGATGGTCTGGTATTGCTTCAGGACCTGGACAACTTGTCATAATTATCAGAACCAGGACCTTTGGCATCTATCAGAACATTGCCCGGCCAGCGGTTAGTGACCACATGGCAAGGCATGTTTGTTTTATATAGAACCATTCATACACAAGGCAATCTGAATTGTTTTAAAGGAGATTGAAAGAAAGGCAGAAAGAAACAAATAAAATGTAAAAGGATGACATAAAAGACGGAAATGTTTCAAGCAGTTAATTAATTAGTTTGTTTGATCAAAAGCTCCAGAAGACAAAAATGTTTTCATTCCTGATTACGCTCAAGAACACTTGCTGTTGTGTATGCAGAAAGACCTCCTACTCGTACTCTTCCGCTTTATCCGGGACCGGGTTGCGGGGGCAGCAGACTCAGCAGAGACGCCCAGACGTCCCTCTCCCCAGACACTTCTTCCAGCTCCTCCGGGGGGAGCCCGAGGTGTTCCCAGGCCAGCTGAGAGACAGCGTGTCCTGGGCCTCCTCCTGGGCCTCCTCCCGGTGGGACGTGCCTGGAACACCTCCCGAGGAAGGTGTCCAGGAGGCATCCGGTATAGATGCCCGAGCCACCTCAACTGGCTCCTCTCGATGTGGAGGAGCAGCGGCTCTACTCTGAGCCCCTCCCGGATGGCCGAGCTCCTCACCCTATCTCTAAGGGAGTGCCCGGCCACCCTACGGAGGAAGCTCATTTCAGCCGCTTGTATCCGGGATCTCGTTCTTTCGGTCATGACCAAAGTTCATGGCCATAGGTGAGGGTAGGAAGGTAGACCGACCGGTAAATCGAGAGCTTCGCTTTTCGGCTCAGCTCTCTCTTCACCACAATGGACCGGCCCAGCGACCCCATTACTGTGGCAGCCGCACCGATCCGTCTGTCGATCTCCCGCTCCATTCTTCCCTCACTCGTGAACAAGACCCCGAGATACTTGAACTCCTCCACTTGAGGCAGGAACTCCCCTCCAACCTGAAGAGGACAAGCCACCCTTTTCCGGTCGAGAACCATGGCCTCGGACTTGGAGGAGCTGATCTTCATCCCAGCCGCTTCACACTCGGCTGCAAACCACCCCAGTGCATGCTGTAGGTCTTGGCTAGAGGGGGCCAGCAGGACCACGTCATCTGCAAAAAGAAGAGACGAAATCCTCTGGTCCCCAAACCAGACCCCTCCGGCCCTTGGCTGCGTCTAGAAATCCTGTCCATAAAAGTTATGAACAGGACCGGTGACAAAGGGCAGCCCTGCCGGAGTCCAACATGCACCGGGAACAGGTCCGACTTAGTGCCGGCAATGCGAACCAAACTCCTGCTCCGCTCGTACAGGGACCGGATGGCCCCTAATAAAGAGCCCCTGATTCCATACTCCTGGAGCACCCCCCACAGGGCATCACGAGGGACACAGTCGAATGCTTTCTCCAGGTCCACAAAACACATGTGGACCGGTTGGGCAAACTCCCATGAACCCTCGAGTACCCTGTAGAGGGTATAGAGCTGGTCCAGTGTCCCACAGCCGGGACGAAAACCACACTGCTCCTCCTGAAGCCGGGGTTTGACTATCGGCCGGACTCTCCTCTCCAATACCCTGGCGTAGGCCTTACCAGGGAGGCTGAGGAGTGTGATCCCCCTGTAGTTGGAACACACCCTCCGGTCACCCTTCTTATGTAGGAGGACCACCACCCCAGTATGCCAATCTAAAGGCACTGTCCCCGTCCGCCACGCAATGTTGAAGAGGCGTGTCAACCATGACAGCCCCACAACATCCAAAGACTTGAGGTACTCAGGGCGGATCTCATCCAACCCCGAAGCCTTGCCACCGCGGAGCTTTTTAACCACCTCGGTGACTTCAGCCTGGGTGATGAAAGAGTCCAACCCCGAGTTCCCAGCCTCTGTTTCCACCAGGGAATGCGTGATGGCAGGATTGAGGAGATCCTCGAAGTACTCCTTGCACCGGCCGATAATGTCCCCAGTCGAGGTCAGCAGCTCCCCACCCCCACTGTAAACAGTGTTGGCGAAGCACTGCTTCCCCCTCCTGAGGCGCCGGACGGTTTGCCAGAATCGCTTAGGGGCCAACCGGTAGTCCTTCTCCATGGCCTCACCGAACTCCTCCCAGGTCTGAGTTTTTGCCTCTGCCACCGCCCGGGCCGCGGCACGCTTGACCCCACGGTATCCGTCAGCCGCCTCAGGAGTCCCACAAGCCAACCACAGCCGATAGGACTCCTTCTTCAGCTTGACAGCATCCCTTACTGCCGGTGTCCACCACCGGGTTCGGGGATTGCCGCCACGACAGGCACCGCAGACCTTACGGCCGCAGCTACGGGCAGCAGCATCGACAATAGATGTGGAGAACATGATCCATTCGGACTGTATGTCTCCAACATCCCTCGGAATCTGGTCAAAGCCCTCCCGGAGGTGAGAGTTGAATACATCCCTGGCCGAGGGCTCTGCCAGACGTTCCCAGCAGACCCTCACTATGCGCTTGGGCCTGCCAAGTCTGTCCGGCTTTCTCCTCTTCCAGCAGATCCAACTCACCACCAGGTGGTGATCAGTGGACAGCTCAGCCCCTCTCTTCACCCGAGTGTCCAAAACATGCGGCCGAAGGTCTGATGATATGACAACAAAGTCGATAATTGACCTCCTGCCTAGGGTATCCTGGTGCCAAGTGCACTGATGGACACCCTTATGTTTGAACATGGTGTTCATTATGGACAATCCGTGACTAGCACAGAAGTCCAATAACAAAACACCACTCGGATTCAGATCGGGGAGGCCATTCCTCCCGATCACGCCTCTCCAGGTGTCACTGTCGTTTCCCACGTGGGCGTTGAAGTCCCCCAGCAGAATAATGGAGTCCCCAGGAGGGGCACTATCCAGCAACCCCGACAGGGACGCCAAGAAGGCAGGGTACTCCGCACTACCACTCGGTCCATAGGCCGAAATGATAGTCAGAGACCTCTCCCCAACCCGAAGGCGCAGAGATGCGACCCTCTCATCCACTGGGGTAAACCCCAACACGAGACGGCTGAGCTGGGGGGCAACAAGCAAACCCACACCAGCCCGCCGCCTCTCCCCGCGGGCCACTCCAGAGTAGAAGAGAGTCCAGCCCCTCTCAAGGAGATGGGTTCCAGAACCCACGCTGTGCGTGGAGGCGAGCCCGACTATTTCTAGTCAATATCTCTCGACCTCCTGCACCAGCTCAGGCTCCTTCCCCCCCAGCGAGGTGACATTCCACGTCCCTAGAGCCAGTCTAAGCATCCGGGGATCGGGCCGCCGAGGTCTCCACCTTCGTCCGCCGCCCAATCCTCTTTGCACAGGTCCCTCACGGTACCCCCTGCAGGTGGTGGGCCCACTGGGGGATGGTCTCGCGTCTCTCGTTCGGGCTTGGCCCGGCCGGGTCCCGCGAGGAGCAACCCAGCCACCAGGCGCTCTTCGACGAGTCCCGACCCCAGGCCTGGCTCCAGGGTGGGACCCCGGCTCCGCTGTACCGGGCAACATCACGTACCTCGATTCTGTAGTCATCATGAGGGGTTCTCGAACCGCTCTTTGTCTGACCCGTCACCTAGAGCCTGTTTGCCATGGGAGACCCTACCAGGGGCATTTAAGCCACAGACAACATAGCCTCTAGGATCATTCGAGCATTCAAACCCCTCCACCACGTTAAGGTGGCGGTTCAAGGAGAAAGACCTATTTATACACTTAAAATACAACAGTGTTCCTTTCATTGCAAGAAGGCTTATAAACCCTAAAGGTTTTCTAAAATTCTAAAATTGATACCTAAATTGGCTTTTTTTTGACTAAAGAAACTCTTACTCTTTAAAGAAACTTTAAAGATGCTTGTATGCAAAGTAAAAATGATCATGATTTATTTGTAAAATAAAAATTCACAACTGATACCACACAAAGCTGAAGCATAACATTAGTTGATGATAATGATATGGATGATATGGGATTAAAAATTATTTGCCAAATAAACTGAAAATGTATGCCTTCATGCAGAAATGGAGGGATGCTGGCATGTTGCATTGTATCTGGTTGTTTAAACAATGAGAGGGCTTCTGAAATTGAAAGGGGTCTTAGAACTGCCAACACTGTTGACAACACTCGAGGTTGAATTTTCTTTTGATTTAAGAGATTCCACCTCTGCTTATCTTGTTGTTTGCCTTGGAACTACATGAAAGGTACTTTTTTTCTTCTAATTTTTTTTTCTAATTTCATAAAGTCCAAACAATTTTGCTATTCTTTTGGTTAAAATAAAAAACACTAACTTGGACAAATCTAGAATTCCAGCTTGACCGGCTTCCCTCTCCTAGCTGAAGAAAAGCATCCCCTTAGCATGATGCCACCACCACTATGTTTCACTATGGGGATGGTGTGTTCAGGGTGATGTGTAGTGGACATTTTCTACCACACATGCATGTTGGCCAAGAAGTTCAATTAAGTGGGCACGTCTCTTTGCTGTATGCCTTACACTGCTGGGGCCAAACTGCAAAAGAGACTTCTTCTGGCTTTCATCTTCTCCCATAAAAGTCAGAATTGTAAATGAATTTATATAGCACTTTTCCAGTCATACAGACCACTCAAAGCCCTTTACACTAGAGCCACATTCACCCAATTGCACTCACTAACACATTCATACACCAATCGGTAGGCAACTTGAGTGCCTTGGCCAGGGGCACATTGACATATGGTCAGAGGAAGCTGTCATCGAACCCACAACCTTCTGATTGCAAGACAACTACTCTTCCTACTGAGCCACAGTCGCCTTTGTAGAGTGCATGAATAATATCTGTCATATCCACAGATTCTACTACCTGAGGTCTGGATCTCTGCACCTCCTCCAGAGGTAACATGGTCCTGTTAGCTATGTCTCTGAGTAACTGATTTACTGAGATAAAATTACACACAGGTGAACTCTGTTTACTAATTAGGTGTCTTCTGAAAGCAGTTGGTTGCACTGGAATTTATTTAGGGGTTTCCAAGTAAAAGGCCTGAAGAAAAATACATGCCACACCCTAAATATTTTAAAACTCTGCATAATTTGTCTTCAACATCAGAAGTATGAGCTACTTTGTGTTGGTCTATTATATAAAATCCTGATAAACTACATTTAGGTTTGTTGTAATGTGGAAACATTTAAGTTGTGTGAATATGTTCACAGTGCTCTGTGGTAATGGGCTTAAAATCCAGACATTAACTCTGTATTCCAATAAATCAATCTGACTTAACAGCAACTATATTGTCCTGTACACTTTCGATTCTCGAAGAAAAGGACCGTGCCGTTCCACATATCCAGATGAACTCCAAAAATAAAGACAGTTTAGCCTATTCTTTTGGCTAAAGTAAAAACATTTGGAAAAATCTAGAATTCCAGACATCCACTGAAAAAGAGTAAATTTATCTCTTAAGTGTTGATTTTGTCTGTTGGGCACCTCATTTAAGGACATGATGTACATAATCGATTTTACTCATAAAAATAACCCGAATTATTATTATTAATACTATTAGTAGTAGTAGCAGCAGTATTAGTAGTAATAGTAGTTGTAGTGTTATTATCGGGAACCAAGATTTATCTGCTGCGGAACCCAATTACGATCGAGGTTCTTACAGGGACTATTTTATAACCGGACCATGTGTGCGGAAATGCGTGCTTTGCTTATTGAGGTCAACTAGAAGCAAATTTAGTCATTTTCAGGTATTGAAATTCATGTATTTCATTATTAGAATAATATCGACATTTTCATGCCAGGTGTTTGCCGTTTATTGACTCCTGTCAGTTAATGTAACACGTCTTTAGCACCGAGGTTTGCTACCCTGGTAAAATTTCCTCCCCAACCAGGTAAATGTAACTATTTTCGTCCTCAGGGTAAACGGTGACCCGGTGTTTGTCAACTCGCAGTCATGGCGAAAAAGAAGCGACTTCGTCTCATCGCAGAAATGGCTCGGAAGATCCGGGCGTACCGAGAGCTGAAGTCCCGACCGAGGGAGTCACAGAAATATGCCCTGGACTACGAGACGATGAGACGGCCTCTCACTGGGAAGATGCTGCCCGTGTTGGCCTGGCAGGACGTCCGCAGGGAGAGCCACCTCTTCTCACTGTTGGCGGGGATGCGGCTGTTTGGAGTGGGCCGAATGTTGACCCGCAAGTCCTGGCTGGAGGACCACCCAGAGCCCAGCTACTGGCAGATTACCAAGATCAAAGTGGACTACACAGCTGAGGTATGCTGTCAGTGAAGGACAGTACTGTACACCGCATTAGTTGTTTGGCATTTTTTTTGTTTATACAATAATCGTTTTGGTTACTCAGGATTTGTAGAAACCAAAAAGTCATAAACGTGGAGTGTGCTAACATTTGCTGGCAACTAACACCTGCTCTCACAAACATATGGTGAATATGTGAAAAGAACCACCTTTAAGTATCAGAGGTTCTGTGATGTTGTAGATCTGTTTCTTTTCCAAAGACCCTGGTAACTTTGTCAGAGAGCACAAGAACACGAACTCTTAGAAATACCAGAAGATTTTAAATCAGGTTCTGTTGGGATCTGGTAGACTGAAAATGGGTTTCCTTTGAGGTCTTTTAATAGGATTAAAATCCAAAACATATGACCAACTCTAGACCGAAATGGTTCAGCAGACATACAATCAACATCTCCCTGAACCCTTTAGAAAGCCTTTGGGGTGTGCTTTAAAGAGAAGTGAACCAAAGGGGGGAACGTGGACTCTGGGTGATATAAAGATTGTGCAAAGAGGAACAATGAAAGATTCCTCTCGTTTTTCGTTTTATGCTACAACCATGGTGCTGTCCAAATCACTCATATCACAGTCATATCATTATGTGCAGTCTCGTGATTGCAAAGGACTGCTTGGACTCAATATTTTGTAGGATAATTTCTTTCTAGGGTCATGCATCTACATTTTGTATATTAATTACCTAGTTGGCCAGCTGGATGGACTCCTAACTGCCCTAACTGTTCTGATGGCCTTCTGAGGAAAATGAGGAATATTTCACTGTCCAACAATACCACCAACACTCATAAAGCACCATTTTCTTCTCTCAAAGTGGTAAAATGTGTCTCAGCTTGGCTTTCTGGTAAATATGTGCTAATCCTTTGTGTCATTAGTGCTAATGAGTGTTGAGTTTTCAGATTAATGTGCCAAATATGTTTACAAATGAATAGAAAACATGTTTGTTTTGAGAAAAACACCAACTAAGAAATATCCTGAAGCTAAAGCATCTGTTTTCTTTTCTTTTCCAGGACATGGATCATGGCAGAGCATGGGGAACCCTCACATATAAAGGTAAACTTAGATACTGTTGAGCTTTATCTGCTTTATTAAGATTCCAGATATGATTATTTATAATCACACACCGAAAGATGAACATATAAACAAACAGTATTAGTGAACATATAAACATATTGAAGGTTTTATAGGTTTTGAAGGGTTTATATTTGGCTTAAAAATATGAAAAAAAATCACAAATAAATGACTATGTATTTAGTTACCGTGTCTTGGCAAAAACCATAAACTCGTTTCTGTTTTGGGATTTTCCCTTACAATTCATTTCTCTGATGTTGTTTAACATCTGAGGCCTTTACAGAAGGCTGAATCAGTTTCCTTTTACTTCACAATTGTGCACCAGCTTGTGTTTGTGGTTGTAAAGTGACAAAATTAGGAAAATTTTCAGGCTTATACATATTTTTACAAGGCACTACATAATTAATGTTTCTACTCTTACATGTTCTTTAGTATTTTTGAGCTCAGTGTTTTTGAAACAGTAATAATCTACTAGAAACTGACACATTTCTGTCCAAAATGACCTCCTGTTATGCTTCTGCTTAGGTTTACCAGACCAGTGCATTGTCTGCTCTTCCTAAAATGTATTTTTTGTTGTGATAACAATGCACCAAGTAAAGAAGAAAACACATAAATACTTTCTAAATTAAATGTCTTTATAAGGCAAACAGGAAAGTGAGATAAAGGAGGTGGAGAAGGTGATGTACCACGACTGGCGCCTGATTCCCAAAGACATGGAGCAGCAGTTCAGGGACTTCCAGCCCCTCCCGGAGCCTCCGGTGCGCTACGCCCCCTATCCTCCCCTGCTTCGTGCCATGCTGCTGGCACAGCGTGGGAAAGCTGGAGGCAGAGCAGTGACAGAGGAGCCGGCCCTGCCTCTAAAGAGGGACGTGGTGCTCAACAAAGACTATTTCCGCAGACAGGAACAAGAGCATCAGAGGAAAGAGGGGACAGCGGTGTGAGAATGTACTCTACAGGGATTCATTTGAGCAGCTGCTGTGTCCTGGACTCAAATGATGTGATATAGAACTGTGTATGTGTTAAATGTGCTGAATATTAAAAGTGAGAAGCAAACAGACTCGTTTAGTGGTTGCTGTCCTCTTCATTACATCAATTTCATTTGCACAAAGAAAACCAAAAACAAATATGTCCCACTGTGTTGAGTTTAAGTAAAAGCGGTTCTACAAAAGTTTGTCCACAACCGTATTCAAACAAAATCCCTGATACTGTTCATTTCTGCTATGCTGTGCAGATAAATTTTATTTAAACTTATTTTTTCCATATACTGTAAATCAGGGGTGTCCAAAGTGTGGCCTGGGGGCCATGTGCAGCCCATGGGATGATGTCTTTGTGGCTCCCAGCTGCATTTCCAGATTGGTACAAATTTGGTCCACCAGCAAAGGGAGTTGATGCAGACAGACTATTTGTTTTAGGGTGAGATTTTTTTCAAATTAACGTCTTCCTAAAATTACAAAAAATGTTTGGTACAAAACAAAGTAATTGTCTTATATTAAGCCTGGTTTTAGCTTTCATTTTAATAGTTAATATGACCACAAACATCCATCCACTTTCATTTGAAAGCAAACGGATGCACCAAATAGACCAAACTATTTGAAGAAAGAGAGATCCATATCCTGTTCTTGTTGCTGAGAATAGACTAAACAATAATTCTGGGACAACAAAATAGGAAACAATATACCCCTTGTCCTTTTAATAAGGTAAACTTACAAGATGTTATATGTTTTAAAATATAAGCAAGGTAGAGAACAACAGCAATATAGAAAGAGTATAGCTTTATAATGAGACCAACGCGTTTCAGCTTGTGGCCTTCATCAGGATCATGATGGTCTATTATTAAAGTTGTTTCCCAGTACTTCAGATGTTGCTGAAGTCCTCATCCCACCAGATCTTTGACCTTCTTCATGCACCTTGGGAGTCGGGGAAGCTGCACCAGAAACATTTGGATGTCTAACTTTACAAGGAGCAAACTTAGGAAGTTGTAAGATGCTTTGACAAATAGAAATACAAGACAAAACACGTACAAGATAAATTCAAAGTTGTGTTGGATAATATTCAAAGCATTTTTTAAATGCACTTTTCACTCATGATGATGTTTACTTATTTATTTCTACATTAGTTTATGCTTTTTCTCCCTTGATTTCTGGTTGCTGTGCCAAATATGCATGCAGGCCCTTGTAATACATAATCAAACCGCTTTATTCTTCAACTACCAGGATACAAAACAGATTATCAGGGTAGAACTGCGCCTCAGAAAAAGGCTCTGGTAGGCCAGTAGCACTTTTTTATATTGCTAGGCTTTATGGAGGGAGGGTGAGAAACAGAATCGCTGCCAAGATTGAATTTTGTTAACAGTATCGAACAGATAGATACTGAGAGATTATTTACTTTAAATAGTTTATGCAAAAGGTATAAACTGGTATGTGAATGGTTCAGAATGGACACACAGGAGGACAATATGGACTTTGATGAATGGATGCCAGTAAGTAGAAGGAGAGGATGCGGAAGAGGTAAAGCAGAAGAAGGAAAAATGTTAGACAGCCAAAGGAGTAAAAGAGAGCTGGAAGAAAATAGTTCTGAAGAAGAGAGAGTAGTTAGGAGGAAAATTGGAATGGAAGAATGTAAAATAATATTAAAGATAAAAAATGAAGAAGAAAAAGAGAACCTGAGTCCTATTTCACTATCTAGAGAAATAAAAAAAAAGATAGGAGATGTTGAAATGGTGAAGGTATTGAGAGATGGAAATATACTGGTGGTGTGTAAAACCAAAGAACAAGAAGAAAGGCCTTACAAGGGGAAAACATTGCAAGAAACTGTGACAGAGAGGAAGATTATAGGAGAAGATAAAATCATTCGGGGGTAATTTATGGCATTCCTCTGGAGGAAGATATAGACAATAAAAAAAAGCATTGTTGGTGCAAAGATAAAAAATCTCAAAAGACTGACAAAAAATGTAATGGAGGAAGAGTAGGAAGCCTATCAATTTTAATAGACTTTGCAGAAAAGGTGTGGCCACAAATGTTAAAATAGGATATCTGAGTTTTCCTGTGAGGCCTTTCATTCCTCCACCACTAAGATGTTTTAAATGTCAGAGATATGGTCATATAGCAGCTGTCTGCAAAGGAAAACAAAGATGTTCAAAGTGTGGAGAAGATCACAGAATTGAAGATTGTGGGGAAGAAGTGCACGAAAAATGTTGTAATTGTGGAGGGCAACATAGTCACACTCAGGGGATGTGAGGTAAGGAAGAAAGCAAAAGAAATTCAACAAATTAAAATGATTAAAAACATAAACTATGCTGAAGCAGTCAAAAATGTCCAGAATGAAAGAACAAAGGATGAAGGTCAAATTAGGATTCCAGATTATCAACAAAGAAAAGTAGAATCAGAGGAAAATGTTACAATGTCTGTGGAAAAACTGATATTATTCATAGCTTATGTCATTAACTGCACTGAACAGCTAACACAAAACAGAAAAGATTAAAATAATAGTCAGAGGAGCAGAAAAGTTCTTAGGGTTTAAAGAAGGATCTTGGGAAAACATTAATAAAAAGTTGGAAACAGATGGAAGGCAAGGAGGAACCCCAGCTGATAGAAACATATGATAATATTACAGTGGAATGCAAGAAGTTTAATCGCTAATGGACAGGAATTAAATGGTATATAGATGGAATTGAAGAAAAACCAGAAATTATATGTATACAGGAGACATGGTTAAAACCAACCTAGATTTTGTGTTTAAAGGGTATAATAGTATCAGAAGGGATAGAATAGAAGGAAGTAGAGGAGGATTGTGGAATATTATAAAAGAAGGGATACAATATCAGATATTAGGAAAATGTAAAAATTTAGAATACATAGTAGTTGAAATTTACAATAAAAAAGGAAAAGTGTAAAATAATAAATTTTTATAATCCATGTAAAATATTATCATTCGAGTTGATGGATGAATTATGGGATACTTAGAAGGAAAAGTAGTCTGGTGTGGAGATTTTAATGCTAACAGCACATTATGGGGAAAATGTAATGATAAAAATGGACAAGTTATTGAAGAAATAATGGAAATAAAAAAATTTGGTATGTATAAATGATGGAAGAGGAACAATAATTAATGTAAAACAGGAACAGAGTCTGTGATTGATTAACATAGTATCAATTGTTTAGCCAATAACTGTGAGTGGGACATTGACAAAGATACAACAGTAGGTAGTGATCATTACCCCATTAAATCATAACAGGAATATTAATAAATACAGGAATACAGAATTATATAAAAGATGGAACTTTAATAAGGCTGATTGGGAAAATGTTTATATTTAAGTCAAAAGAAATTGCAAGAAATAGATGATGCAATTGATATAAATAGTTTAAAATATAAATATCTGTAAAAAAAAATAAAAATCTTACAGGCTACAGAAGAGTTAATAAAAAAAGGAGGAAGAAAGAACGATAAAAAATTGTGCCATGGTGGACAAAAGATTGTAGTGAAGTAATAAAATTAAGAAATAAAACATTTGAAATGTTAAAAAGTAACCAATTTATCAGAATCTAATTGAGTACAAAAGAAAGCAGGCAAAGGTAAGAAAGATCATTAAACATGCAAAAAGAGAATATTGAGAAACTTTTGTAATACCGCAGGGAGAGAAACAAAAATTGATCAAATTTGGAAAACGATTAAAGAATGAAGGGTATTAGAAAGAATATGGATATCCTATATTAAAAATAGATAATATAACTATAACGGAAGATAAAGAAAAAGCTGAAATATTAGCTAAAACATTTAGTAAAATTCATAGTTCAAGTAATGTTAGTGAAGAGGGGAAGAAAGGTAGGGAAATCACAAAGATGAAATATAAAGACTTCATGCGAAATAACGTAGATATAAATTTTATAAATGAGCCATTTACAAAAGGAGAATTGAACTCTGTAATTAGGAAAACAAAAAATACATCACCTGGAAAAGATCAAATTTACTATATGATGATAGAACATCTTAATGACAAAGCAAAAGACAAAATATTAGAATTATACAATAAAGTCTGGGAGGAGGAAGAGCTGCCACAGAGCTGGAAGGAAGCAATAATTATTCCAATAGCTAAACCTGAAAGATAACACAAAACCAGAAAATTATAGACCGATCGCATTAACATCAATATTTGTAAAATAATGGGAAAAAATGATTAATAGATTAACATATTATTGAAATATTAATGGGTATATATCTAGAAATCAAAATGGGTTTAGAAAAGGGAGAAGCACAAATGACTCTGCATTATGTTTAGAATATGAAATTAGGAGAGCACAAATAAACAAAGAAAATGTAGTAGCTGTATTTAATGATATAGAAAAAGCTTATAACACGGTGTGGGTTGAAGGATTATTAATTAAATTAAATTAAATGGGTATTACTGGAAAAATGTTTAACTGGATTAAAGATTTTTTATCAAATAGAACAATACAAGTAAGAATTGGTCAAGAATTGTCAGATAAATATATAATAGATAATGGTACTCCTCAAGGAAGTATTATAAGTCCGTTATTGTTTTCTATAATGATAAATGATGTATTTAAAAATATTGGTAAGGAAGTTGGTTGCTCACTATTTGCAGATGATGGAGCTATATGGAAAAGGGGTCGTAATATCAAACTTATTGAAAGAAAATACAGGATGAGATTATTAGAATAGAACAATGGGCAAATCAATGGGGATTTAAATCTCAGTAGAAAAAACAAAACTAATGGTGTTTACACAGAAAAGGAAAAGAGAAAATATAAAACTAAAATTATACAATCAAGTTTTAGAACAAGTAAAAATATAAAATTTTTAGGTAAATGGTTTGATGAAAAAATTATATGGAAAGTACATATAGAAAGAATCATAGATAAATGCAAAGAATATTAAACATTATGAGATGTATGGCTGGTATTGATTGGGGAGCAGATCGAACATCATTAAAAAGAATTTATACAGGATTAATTAGATCAAATATTGATTATGGAAGTATAATTTATGGATCAGCAGCAAACACTCATCTTATAAAATTAGACAATATACAACATCAAGCTTTAAGATTTGTACAGGAGCAATCAGAACCACTCCAATAGCAGCACTTCAGGTAGAGATGGGAGAGATGCCATTAGATCTAAGAAGGAAACAGTTAGCAATAAATTACTGGATAAACTTACAAAGCAATAATCCGGATCATCCCACACGTGATATTTTAAAACCATGCTGGGAAAAAGAAAAAAAACAAGTTAAGAGTTTTGGTTGGATTATCAATAATATAGCAGAAGAATTTCAAATATATGAAAAGAAATAAATTCAATGTTGCCTTTGCCAGTAGTGCCACCGTGGCTATTACCAGAAGCAGTGGTGGATATGGCATTGATGGAAAAGAAAAAGGAAAAGGATACGAAATGTAGTTTAGATTCAAGTATAATACAAGAATATATAAACAATTACTATCATTATGTCCAGATTTACACAGATGCATCAAAAACAGATGAAAAATAGGAGTAGCATTTATAATACCAGAATTTAAATAAAAGTAGGAAAAAGAATTACAGATGGATTATCAATATATTCAGGAGAATTATTAGCCATATTGTTAGCAGTGCAGTGGGTGGAGGATATAAAACCATTAAAACAATCATTTGTTCAGACTGAAGATCAGCATTATTAAGTTTAAAACATAATCATCAGTGGGTAGACCAGATATTTTGTTGGAAATAAAACATACTTTATTTAGAATACAAAGAATGGGATTAATATTAGTGTTTTTATGGGTACCAGCACATGTAGGAGTTGGAGGGAATGAGATGGACAGGATAGCAAAGAAGGCAACACAAAACAACATTAGCTTTATAATTAATATTAGTAGGTCAGAGGCAAGAAATATAATTAAACAGAGAATCAGGAAAGAGTGGCAAAAAAGGTGGGATGGAGAAAAGAAAGGAAGATGGTTTTACAGAATCAACAAGATAGTAGGAGAAGTAAGAACAGGAAGAAGGAGTAGAAAAGAGGAAAGATTAATTACAAGATTAAGAATAGGACATACAGGACTTAATTCTACATTGTTCAAGATAAGAAACATAATACAGGAAAATGTGATCATTGTGGAGAGGAGGAAACAATAGAACATGTAATATTGAAGTGTCAGAAATATGAATAAGAAAGAACAATTTTAAGGAGAGAATTTGAAGGTATTAAAGAAATTTTTATTTTGATAGATACTTTGCAAAGAAGTTTAGGCAGCAAACATATTCAAATTATAATTAGATTTTTCAAGAAAACTAAATTAATAAATAGAATTTGATTGTTGTAATAGTAAATAAGATTTAAAACCATGAAGAACCACACTCCATACCAGTCGGTGGCGGTAATGCACCCATAAAGTTATTTGCCAACTGCCAAAAAATAATACAAGAAGAAGAAGAAGAAGAAACTGTGACGATAAATAATTCCAGTTAATGAAGTTTGCAAACCCCCAAACTGAAAGTATTGTTGGGATGGTTACTGTTAGAATATTCTCCATTATTAGTTCCATGAGAGCATACATAAATAAATATACATTTGAATATATGATTAAAAGCTATTAAAGTTATTTTGTGCTGTGCAGTGACAAAAGTCACCCCTTTAAGGTAACTGCTGTCCTGATGAAGTCTTTTTTTTGAATGGATACGTATCTTACAGGCAAAATTGTGTTGAAAATACAGCAATGACAATGACAGCCATACAATTGCCAAAAAAAAGGGGGAGACATTTTTAAATGCTTTTTTTACATTCACTTTTATCATCATCACAAAAAAAATACAATGAAATGTTGTGATTAAATTTGAAGTCCATTTTGCCCATCTGTGACAGGAGGTCCTCTACTCTGGTTCAGTAGCAAAGGAAGGCTCATCAGTAAAATCTGTGTAAATTTTATTAAAGCTACATCATATGCTGTAGTGACGTTTCATAAGTTATAAAGTGTAAATGCTGTAATGGGATAACTGGTTATGATTTATTACTGAAAATCACAATTTTTATTTTTGTGTTTTTTTTATTAATTCAATTCAATTCAAAAATACTTTATTAATCCCAAAGGGAAATTAAATAATTCCTTCTATTTCCACAAAGTTTTGAAGTCACATTATTTAGGTTTGAAATTGTAACCCCATGAAACAGTCTAAGAATAATGCTGTATTAGCTAAATTTCCTAATTTTCAATTGCAATTTGGACTCTGCTTTTCTTGAACATGGTAATCCTCAGGGGTTGGACAATGAAACTGAAACACCTGTCAATTTAGTGTGGGAGGTTTCATGGCTAAATTGGACCAGCCTGGTAGCCAGTCTTCATTGATTGCACATTGCACCAGTAAGAGCAGAGTGTGAAGGTTCAATTAGCAGGGTAAGAGCACAGTTTTGCTCAAAATATTGAAATGCACACAACATTATGGGTGACATACCAGAGTTCAAAAGAGGACAAATTGTTGGTGCACGTCTTGCTGGCGCATCTGTGACCAAGACAGCAAGTCTTTGTGATGTATCAAGAGCCACGACATCCAGGGTAATGTCAGCAAACCACCAAGAAGGACGAACCACATCCAACAGGATTAACTGTGGACGCAAGAGGAAGCTGTCTGAAAGGGATGTTTGGGTGCTAACCGGATTGTATCCAAAAAACATAAAACCACGGCTGCCCAAATCATGGCAGAATTAAATGTGCACCTCAACTCTCCTGTTTCCACCAGAACTGTCCGTCAGGAGCTCCACAGGGTCAATATACACGGCCGGGCTGCTATAGCCAAACATTTGGTCACTCATGCCAATGCCAAACGTTGGTTTCAATGGTGCAAGGAGCGCAAATCTTGGGCTGTGGACAATGTGAAACATGTATTGTTCTCTGATGAGTCCACCTTTACTGTTTTCCCCACATCCAGGAGAGTTACGGTGTGGAGAAGCCCCAAAGAAGCGTACCACCCAGACTGTTGCATGCCCAGAGTGAAGCATGGGGGTGGATCAGTGATGGTTTGGGCTGCCATATCATGGCATTCCCTTGGCCCAATACTTGTGCTAGATGGGCGCGTCACTGCCAAGGACTACCCAACCATTCTTGAGGACCATGTGCATCCAATGGTTCAAACATTGTATCCTGAAGGCGGTGCCGTGTATCAGGATGACAATGCACCAATAAACGCAGCACTGGTGAAAGATTGGTTTGATGAACATGAAAGTGAAGTTGAACATCTCCCATGGCCTGCACAGTCACCAGATCTAAATATTATTGAACCACTTTGGGGTGTTTTGGAGGAGCGAGTCAGGAAACGTTTTCCTCCACCAGTATCACGTAGTGACCTGGCCACTATCCTGCAAGAAGAATGGCTTAAAATCCCTCTGACTACTGTGCAGGACTTGTATATGTCATTCCCAAGATGAATTGATGCTGTATTGGTCGCAAAAGGAGGCCCTACACCATACTAATAAATTATTGTGGTCTAAAACCAGGTGTTTCAGTTTCATTGTCCAACCCCTGTATCTTCCTAGATCCCTGAAGCTGCATCTGAAAGGGACTCTCCACAAATAGCAAGTATTCCTTTTGTGCAACTGGAATTTCCAAAGCAGCAGCTCTCAGAAATCAATTTAACTAATCAACTAATTTAAAAGGAACTTTTCAGATACTAAAATGATCTTTCTTGGACAAATAAAATCACATTACCCATTCCAGATTTATACCAGTACATTTTCCCTATCTTAGGGATGATCTTCAGTATATTTAAAGTTTTCTCGTATAGTATTTATTGTTACAATGATAAAATAGATTATAAAAAGTATTTAAAAATTCATTACAGCCTTTATTGGCAATAGATTGTAAAGCTATCTATAAGACTGTATATTTGATGTATACAAACACAAATACTGAGCTCTCTTGAAAACAAACGTAACATTTTATTAAGTATGGTACTTGAATTTACTTGGGGCTACATTAAATAGTGTAATTGTGCTGAAAAGCAGCACACATTAACTGCATTCATTTATATTTTTAAATATATTGACATTTATTGATGCCCTCATGGAACCAAAAGTTGAAAAAGAGCAAAAGGAACAACCCTCTTAGTTTTGGGGGTTTGCAAACATCATCACAATAAATTGTGATTGCTATCACAATAAGACTTTTCCCAATAACAATAAAGAAAATCATAGGCCATCCTCACCATATCTAGAATTGATAATTTGTATAAAATTTACTTTTAGATGTTTCAGGCAAACCTGAATGTTCACCTTTATCTGAAGATAAACAAAATTGTGACTTCATCTATCAGTTAATTGAAAAAAAAAAAAAAAACTTCTAATAAAATAAATTAGGATAAGCTGTGGCTTGCATTTTTTGCAGTACAATTAAGTATTTTTATTCCAGGCCACAGTCTGCCTTGATTTTCATGGGGCTTTGTCCTCTCCATTTATTTATTGTTTTATTTCATTTTTTATTGTAGGGGATAAGAATTTGAGCTGCCTTGAAAATTTGACTAAATATATTTTTCATTATTGAATATATGAAGGGTTGTTCTTTCCCATGTATTATAATTTTTTATCAGTTACGTGGCTTAAGTAGCTCAAATTAAGGTGTTTAATATTCGTAAGAGATTATTAGAAATGTTTGGATTGTGAAGACCAATAGATTGTTGCATGTTTGTGAAACAACTAATGAATCCCACACCTCTGACATGTAGTTTGGCAAGCCATGGGCCCTCAAACAGCCTCTCGCGCAGGGCCCCAACAAAGCTAGAGACAGCCCTAATTTGTACCAGGAAAGACCAGGTCCTAACCTACTCATTAAATGACATCTTAGCTTGCCATACTGGCTCGCGCTTTGGAGCATTCCTTAGCAACGTGACGTAGCCTTCATTCTCCCAGATAGTCTGCTCCGTCCTGCATCGACAATGATCTGCCTGTTTCTGTCCATTTTCGCTCACTTCTTTCAGTCAGGTTGGTGGTGTATGCATGTCAGTAGCTGAGCAGTGGTTCACCGAGCCTCGCCCTGAGTTTTACTGGGTAATATTCTCAGCTTCCAGGAGATGCCCGGGCAGAGGCGACTCCTCGGTTAGCTGAAGACGGCAATTGTACCGGGAACAGAGGTGTTACGAAGCGCTCTAACTTTAACTGGAACCTTGCTGTGGCTCAGACTTTGACTTGTGACTAAAACAACCCGAACTAATTAATCATTACTAACTAATGTGTTCTCCCAGATGCTGGTCCAATAGCATGCAGCGCGTCTCATTTGTGCTCCTCATTGTCAGAAAAGTTGATTCATCGTTCTATTATTAGCTCAGAGGTCCACGCGCTGCTTACTGGGAAGATTTGTGCTCGTGCGCAGACTGCGGGATCTGATAT